>NW_025535087.1:0-55000 GCF_020615455.1 Coregonus clupeaformis
GACCCTTTTCATGCAAAATGTATAACAAATATTTTTCTCGTTTGTTATAAAGAACTTTGTATCCCTTCATATGCCGAACTAGTTGCATTGTGGATTTTGCCTAAAACATGATTTTAGAAAATATTCATTGAAAAAAGCTTTTTAAAAAACCACATTCGAAAACCTTTGTATGTTGAATTCTACATATGTCCTTCTAGTGCTGAACGTTAAAAAAATATTTTAGACCCTTTTCATGCAAAATGTATAACAAATATTTTTCTCGTTTGTTATAAAGAACTTTGTATCCCTTCATATGCCGAACTAGTTGCATTGTGGATTTTGCCTAAAACATGATTTTAGAAAATATTCATTGAAAAAAGCTTTTTAAAAAACCACATTTGAAAACCTTTGTATGTTGAATTCTACATTTGTCCTAGTGCTGAACGTTAAAAAAATATTTTAGACCCTTTTCATGCAAAATGTATAACAAATATTTTTCTCGTTTGTTATAAAGAACTTTGTATCCCTTCATATGCCGAACTAGTTGCATTGTGGATTTTGCCTAAAACATGATTTTAGAAAATATTCATTGAAAAAAGCTTTTTAAAAAACCACATTCGAAAACCTTTGTATTTTGAATTCTACATATGTCCTTCAGTCCTAGTGCTGAACGTTAAAAAAATATTTTAGACCCTTTTCATGCAAAATGTATAACAAATATTTTTCTCGTTTGTTATAAAGAACTTTGTATCCCTTCATATGCCGAACTAGTTGCATTGTGGATTTTGCCTAAAACATGATTTTAGAAAATATTCATTGAAAAAAGCTTTTTAAAAAACCACATTCGAAAACCTTTGTATGTTGAATTCTACATATGTCCAGCCTAGTGCTGAACGTTAAAAAAATATTTTAGACCCTTTTCATGCAAAATGTATAACAAATATTTTTCTCGTTTGTTATAAAGAACTTTGTATCCCTTCATATGCCGAACTAGTTGCATTGTGGATTTTGCCTAAAACATGATTTTAGAAAATATTCATTGAAAAAAGCTTTTTAAAAAACCACATTTCGAAAACCTTTGTATGTTGAATTCTACATATGTCCGCTAGTGCTGAACGTTAAAAAAATATTTTAGACCCTTTTCATGCAAAATGTATAACAAATATTTTTCTCGTTTGTTATAAAGAACTTTGTATCCCTTCATATGCCGAACTAGTTGCATTGTGGATTTTGCCTAAAACATGATTTTAGAAAATATTCATTGAAAAAAGCTTTTAAAAAAACCACATTGAAAACCTTTGTATGTTGAATTCTACATATGTCCGTCTAGTGCTGAACGTTAAAAAAATATTTTAGACCCTTTTCATGCAAAATGTATACAAATATTTTTCTCGTTTGTTATAAAGAACTTTGTATCCCTTCATATGCCGAACTAGTTGCATTGTGGATTTTGCCTAAAACATGATTTTAGAAAATATTCATTGAAAAAAGCTTTTAAAAAACACATTTCGAAAACCTTTGTTGTTGAATTCTACATATGTCCTTCTAGTGCTGAACGTTAAAAAAATATTTTAGACCCTTTTCATGCAAAATGTATAACAAATATTTTTCCGTTTGTTATAAAGAACTTTGTATCCCTTCATATGCCGAACTAGTTGCATTGTGGATTTTGCCTAAAACATGATTTTAGAAAATATTCATTGAAAAAAAGCTTTTAAAAAATCCACATTTGAAAACCTTTGTATGGAATTCTACATATGTCCTTAGTCCTAGTGCTGAACGTTAAAAAAATATTTTAGACCCTTTTCATGCAAAATGTATAACAAATATTTTTTCGTTTGTTATAAAGAACTTTGTATCCCTTCATATGCCGGTTCTAGTTGCATTGTGGATTTTGCGTAAAACATGATTTTAGAAAATATTCATTGAAAAAATAGCTTTTTAAAAACACCTTTGTATAAAAAACTTTGTATCTACATATGTCCTAGTCTGCTGAACGTAAAAAAATATTTTAGACCCTTTTCATGCAAAATGTATAACAAATATTTTTCTCGTTTGTTATAAAGAACTTTGTATCCCTTCATATGCCGAACTAGTTGCATTGTGGATTTTGCCTAAAACATGATTTTAGAAAATATTCATTGAAAAAAGCTTTTTAAAAAACCACATTCGAAAACCTTTGTATGTTGAATTCTACATTTGTCCTAGTGCTGAACGTTAAAAAAATATTTTAGACCCTTTTCATGCAAAATGTATAACAAATATTTTTTCGTTTGTTATAAAGAACTTTGTATCCCTTCATATGCCGAACTAGTTGCATTGTGGATTTTGCCTAAAACATGATTTTAGAAAATATTCATTGAAAAAAGCTTTTTAAAAAACCACATTCGAAAACCTTTGTATTTTGAATTCTACATATGTCCTAGTGCTGAACGTTAAAAAAATATTTTAGACCCTTTTCATGCAAAATGTATAACAAATATTTTTCTTGTTTGTTATAAAGAACTTTGTATCCCTTCATATGCCGAACTAGTTGCATTGTTGATTTTGCCTAAAACATGATTTTAGAAAATATTCATTGAAAAAAGCTTTTAAAAAACCACATTTGAAAACCTTTGTATGTTGAATTCTACATTTGTCCTCGTGCTGAACGTTAAAAAAATATTTTAGAACCTTTTCATGCAAAATGTATAACAAATATTTTTCTCGTTTGTTATAAAGAACTTTGTATCCCTTCATATGCCGAACTAGTTGCATTGTGGATTTTGCCTAAAACATGATTTTAGAAAATATTCATTGAAAAAAGCTTTTTAAAAAACCACATTCGAAAACCTTTGTATGTTGAATTCTACATATGTCCTTCTAGTCCTAGTGCTGAACGTTAAAAAAATATTTTAGACCCTTTTCATGCAAAATGTATAACAAATATTTTTCTCGTTTGTTATAAAGAACTTTGTATCCCGTCATATGCCGAACTAGTTGCATTGTGGATTTTGCCTAAAACATGATTTTAGAAAATATTCATTGAAAAAAGCTTTTTAAAAAACCACATTCGAAAACCTTTGTATTTTGAATTCTACATATGTCCTTGTCCTAGTGCTGAACGTTAAAAAAATATTTTAGACCCTTTTCATGCAAAATGTATAACAAATATTTTTCTCGTTTGTTATAAAGAACTTTGTATCCCGTCATATGCCGAACTAGTTGCATTGTGGATTTTGCCTAAAACATGATTTTAGAAAATATTCATTGAAAAAAGCTTTTTAAAAAACCACATTCGAAAACCTTTGTATGTTGAATTCTACATATGTCCTTAGTCCTAGTGCTGAACGTTAAAAAAATATTTTAGACCCTTTTCATGCAAAATGTATAACAAATATTTTTCTCGTTTGTTATAAAGAACTTTGTATCCCTTCATATGCCGAACTAGTTGCATTGTGGATTTTGCCTAAAACATGATTTTAGAAAATATTCATTGAAAAAAGCTTTTTAAAAAACCACATTTGAAAACCTTTGTATGTTGAATTCTACATTTGTCCTAGTGCTGAACGTTAAAAAAATATTTTAGACCCTTTTCATGCAAAATGTATAACAAATATTTTTCTCGTTTGTTATAAAGAACTTTGTATCCCTTCATATGCCGAACTAGTTGCATTGTGGATTTTGCCTAAAACATGATTTTAGAAAATATTCATTGAAAAAAGCTTTTTAAAAAACCACATTCGAAAACCTTTGTATTTTGAATTCTACATATGTCCTTGTCCTAGTGCTGAACGTAAAAAAATATTTTAGACCCTTTTCATGCAAAATGTATAACAAATATTTTTCTCGTTTGTTATAAAGAACTTTGTATCCCGTCATATGCCGAACTAGTTGCATTGTGGATTTTGCCTAAAACATGATTTTAGAAAATATTCATTGAAAAAAGCTTTTTAAAAAACCACATTTGAAAACCTTTGTATGTTGAATTCTACATATGTCCTTCTAGCCTAGTGCTGAACGTTAAAAAAATATTTTAGACCCTTTTCATGCAAAATGTATAACAAATATTTTTCTCGTTTGTTATAAAGAACTTTGTATCCCTTCATATGCCGAACTAGTTGCATTGTGGATTTTGCCTAAAACATGATTTTAGAAAATATTCATTGAAAAAAGCTTTTTAAAAAACCACATTTCGAAAACCTTTGTATTTTGAATTCTACATATGTCCGCTAGTGCTGAACGTTAAAAAAATATTTTAGACCCTTTTCATGCAAAATGTATAACAAATATTTTTCTCGTTTGTTATAAAGAACTTTGTATCCCTTCATATGCCGAACTAGTTGCATTGTGGATTTTGCCTAAAACATGATTTTAGAAAATATTCATTGAAAAAAGCTTTTTAAAAAAACCACATTTGAAAACCTTTGTATTTTGAATTCTACATATGTCCTAGTCTAGTGCTGAACGTTAAAAAAATATTTTAGACCCTTTTCATGCAAAATGTATACAAAATATTTTCTCGTTTGTTATAAAGAACTTTGTATCCCTTCATATGCCGAACTAGTTGCATTTTGTGGAATTTGCCTAAAACATGATTTTAGAAAATATTCATTGAAAAAAGCTTTTTAAAAACACAACGTAAAACCTTTGTATGTTGAATTCTACATATGTCCTTGTCTAGTGCTGAACGTTAAAAAAACTATTTTAGACCCTTTTCATGCAAAATGTATAACAAATATTTTTTCGTTTGTTATAAAGAACTTTGTATCCTTCATATGCCGAACTAGTTGCATTGTGAATTTTGCTCAAAACATGATTTTAGAAAATATTCATTGAAAAATGTTTTTAAAATATCTACGTTTTATAAAAAACTTTGTATGTTGAATTCTACATATGTCTTCTAGTGCTGAACGTAAAAAAATATTTTAGACCCTTTTCATGCAAAATGTATAACAAATATTTTTCGTTTGTTATAAAGAACTTTGTATCCCTTCATATGTCGAACTAGTTGCATTGTGGATTTTGCCAAAAACATGATTTTAGAAAATATTCATTGAAAAAAGCTTTATAAATTAAAACGTTTTTTATAAAAAACATTGTATTATCTACATATGTCCTTCTAGTGCTGAACGTTAAAAAAATATTTTAGACCCTTTTCATGCAAAATGTATAACAAATATTTTTCTCGTTTGTTATAAAGAACTTTGTATCCCTTCATATGCCGAACTAGTTGCATTGTGGATTTTGCCTAAAACATGATTTTAGAAAATATTCATTGAAAAAAGCTTTTTAAAAAACCACATTCGAAAACCTTTGTATGTTGAATTCTACATTTGTCTTCTAGTGCTGAACGTAAAAAAATATTTTAGACCCTTTTCATGCAAAATGTATAACAAATATTTTTCTCGTTTGTTATAAAGAACTTTGTATCCCTTCATATGCCGAACTAGTTGCATTGTGGATTTTGCCTAAAACATGATTTTAGAAAATATTCATTGAAAAAAGCTTTTTAAAAAAACCACATTCGAAAACCTTTGTATGTTGAATTCTACATATGTCCTTCGCCTAGTGCTGAACGTTAAAAAAATATTTTAGACCCTTTTCATGCAAAATGTATAACAAATATTTTTCTCGTTTGTTATAAAGAACTTTGTATCCCTTCATATGCCGAACTAGTTGCATTGTGGATTTTGCCTAAAACATGATTTTAGAAAATATTCATTGAAAAAAGCTTTTTAAAAAACCACATTTGAAAACCTTTGTATGTTGAATTCTACATTTGTCCTAGTGCTGAACGTTAAAAAAATATTTTAGACCCTTTTCATGCAAAATGTATAACAAATATTTTTCTCGTTTGTTATAAAGAACTTTGTATCCCTTCATATGCCGAACTAGTTGCATTGTGGATTTTGCCTAAAACATGATTTTAGAAAATATTCATTGAAAAAAGCTTTTTAAAAAACCACATTCGAAAACCTTTGTATGTTGAATTCTACATATGTCCTTCTAGTGCTGAACGTTAAAAAAATATTTTAGACCCTTTTCATGCAAAATGTATAACAAATATTTTTCTCGTTTGTTATAAAGAACTTTGTATCCCTTCATATGCCGAACTAGTTGCATTGTGGATTTTGCCTAAAACATGATTTTAGAAAATATTCATTGAAAAAAGCTTTTTAAAAAACCACATTTCGAAAACCTTTGTATGTTGAATTCTACATATGTCCTTTCTAGTGCTGAACGTTAAAAAAATATTTTAGACCCTTTTCATGCAAAATGTATAACAAATATTTTTCTCGTTTGTTATAAAGAACTTTGTATCCCTTCATATGCCGAACTAGTTGCATTGTGGATTTTGCCTAAAACATGATTTTAGAAAATATTCATTGAAAAAAGCTTTTTAAAAAACCACATTTGAAAACCTTTGTATGTTGAATTCTACATTTGTCCTAGTGCTGAACGTTAAAAAAATATTTTAGACCCTTTTCATGCAAAATGTATAACAAATATTTTTCTCGTTTGTTATAAAGAACTTTGTATCCCTTCATATGCCGAACTAGTTGCATTGTTGATTTTGCCTAAAACATGATTTTAGAAAATATTCATTGAAAAAAGCTTTTTAAAAAACCACATTTGAAAACCTTTGTATGTTGAATTCTACATATGTCCTAGTGCTGAACGTTAAAAAAATATTTTAGACCCTTTTCATGCAAAATGTATAACAAATATTTTTCTCGTTTGTTATAAAGAACTTTGTATCCCTTCATATGCCGAACTAGTTGCATTGTGGATTTTGCCTAAAACATGATTTTAGAAAATATTCATTGAAAAAAGCTTTTTAAAAAAACCACATTTGAAAACCTTTGTATGTTGAATTCTACATTTGTCCTAGTGCTGAACGTTAAAAAAAATATTTTAGACCCTTTTCATGCAAAATGTATAACAAATATTTTTCTCGTTTGTTATAAAGAACTTTGTATCCCTTCATATGCCGAACTAGTTGCATTGTGGATTTTGCCTAAAACATGATTTTAGAAAATATTCATTGAAAAAAGCTTTTTAAAAAACCACATTCGAAAACCTTTGTATGTTGAATTCTACATATGTCCTTCTAGTGCTGAACGTTAAAAAAATATTTTAGACCCTTTTCATGCAAAATGTATAACAAATATTTTTCTCGTTTGTTATAAAGAACTTTGTATCCCTTCATATGCCGAACTAGTTGCATTGTGGATTTTGCCTAAAACATGATTTTAGAAAATATTCATTGAAAAAAGCTTTTTAAAAAACCACATTTGAAAACCTTTGTATGTTGAATTCTACATTTGTCCTAGTGCTGAACGTAAAAAAAATATTTTAGACCCTTTTCATGCAAAATGTATAACAAATATTTTTCTCGTTTGTTATAAAGAACTTTGTATCCCTTCATATGCCGAACTAGTTGCATTGTGGATTTTGCCTAAAACATGATTTTAGAAAATATTCATTGAAAAAAGCTTTTTAAAAAACCACATTCGAAAACCTTTGTATTTTGAATTCTACATATGTCCTTCTAGTCCTAGTGCTGAACGTAAAAAAATATTTTAGACCCTTTTCATGCAAAATGTATAACAAATATTTTTCTCGTTTGTTATAAAGAACTTTGTATCCCGTCATATGCCGAACTAGTTGCATTGTGGATTTTGCCTAAAACATGATTTTAGAAAATATTCATTGAAAAAAGCTTTTTTAAAAAACCACATTTGAAAACCTTTGTATTTTGAATTCTACATTTGTCCTTCTAGTGCTGAACGTTAAAAAAATATTTTAGACCCTTTTCATGCAAAATGTATAACAAATATTTTTCTCGTTTGTTATAAAGAACTTTGTATCCCTTCATATGCCGAACTAGTTGCATTGTGGATTTTGCCTAAAACATGATTTTAGAAAATATTCATTGAAAAAAGCTTTTTAAAAAACCACATTCGAAAACCTTTGTATTTTGAATTCTACATATGTCGCTAGTGCTGAACGTTAAAAAAATATTTTAGACCCTTTTCATGCAAAATGTATAACAAATATTTTTCTCGTTTGTTATAAAGAACTTTGTATCCCTTCATATGCCGAACTAGTTGCATTGTGGATTTTGCCTAAAACATGATTTTAGAAAATATTCATTGAAAAAAGCTTTTTAAAAAAACCACATTTGAAAACCTTTGTATGTTGAATTCTACATATGTCCGTCTAGTGCTGAACGTTAAAAAAATATTTTAGACCCTTTTCATGCAAAATGTATAACAAATATTTTTCTCGTTTGTTATAAAGAACTTTGTATCCCTTCATATGCCGAACTAGTTGCATTGTGGATTTTGCCTAAAACATGATTTTAGAAAATATTCATTGAAAAAAGCTTTTAAAAACCACATTCGAAAAACTTTGTATGTTGAATTCTACATATGTCCTTCTAGTGCTGAACGTTAAAAAAATATTTTAGACCCTTTTCATGCAAAATGTATAACAAATATTTTTCTCGTTTGTTATAAAGAACTTTGTATCCCTTCATATGCCGAACTAGTTGCATTGTGGAGTTTGCCAAAAACATGATTTTAGAAAATATTCATTGAAAAAATGTTTTTAAAAAACCACGATTTTTAAAAAAAACTTTGTATGTTGAATTCTACATATGTCCTTCTAGTGCTGAACGTAAAAAAATATTTTAGACCCTTTTCATGCAAAATGTATAACAAATATTTTTTTCGTTTGTTATAAAGAACTTTGTATCCCTTCATATGCCGAACTAGTTGCATTGTGGATTTTGCCTAAAACATGATTTTAGAAAATATTCATTGAAAAAAGCTTTTTAAAATCACACATTCGAAAACCTTTGTATGTTGAATTCTACATATGTCCTTGCCTAGTGCTGAACGTAAAAAAAATATTTTAGACCCTTTTCATGCAAAATGTATAACAAATATTTTTCTCGTTTGTTATAAAGAACTTTGTATCCCTTCATATGCCGAACTAGTTGCATTGTGGATTTTGCCTAAAACATGATTTTAGAAAATATTCATTGAAAAAAGCTTTTTAAAAAACCACATTCGAAAACCTTTGTATGTTGAATTCTACATTTGTCCTAGTGCTGAACGTTAAAAAAATATTTTAGACCCTTTTCATGCAAAATGTATAACAAATATTTTTCTCGTTTGTTATAAAGAACTTTGTATCCCTTCATATGCCGAACTAGTTGCATTGTGGATTTTGCCTAAAACATGATTTTAGAAAATATTCATTGAAAAAAGCTTTTTAAAAAACCACATTCGAAAACCTTTGTATGTTGAATTCTACATATGTCCTTGTCTAGTGCTGAACGTTAAAAAAATATTTTAGACCCTTTTCATGCAAAATGTATAACAAATATTTTTCTCGTTTGTTATAAAGAACTTTGTATCCCTTCATATGCCGAACTAGTTGCATTGTGGATTTTGCCTAAAACATGATTTTAGAAAATATTCATTGAAAAAAGCTTTTTAAAAAACCACATTTGAAAACCTTTGTATGTTGAATTCTACATTTGTCCTAGTGCTGAACGTTAAAAAAATATTTTAGACCCTTTTCATGCAAAATGTATAACAAATATTTTTCTCGTTTGTTATAAAGAACTTTGTATCCCTTCATATGCCGAACTAGTTGCATTGTGGATTTTGCCTAAAACATGATTTTAGAAAATATTCATTGAAAAAAGCTTTTTAAAAAACCACATTCGAAAACCTTTGTATGTTGAATTCTACATATGTCCTTGTCTAGTGCTGAACGTTAAAAAAATATTTTAGACCCTTTTCATGCAAAATGTATAACAAATATTTTTCTCGTTTGTTATAAAGAACTTTGTATCCCTTCATATGCCGAACTAGTTGCATTGTGGATTTTGCCTAAAACATGATTTTAGAAAATATTCATTGAAAAAAGCTTTTAAAAAACCACATTCGAAAACCTTTGTATTTTGAATTCTACATATGTCCTTGCTAGTGCTGAACGTTAAAAAAATATTTTAGACCCTTTTCATGCAAAATGTATAACAAATATTTTTCTCGTTTGTTATAAAGAACTTTGTATCCCGTCATATGCCGAACTAGTTGCATTGTGGATTTTGCCTAAAACATGATTTTAGAAAATATTCATTGAAAAAAGCTTTTTAAAAAACCACATTCGAAAACCTTTGTATGTTTGAATTCTACATATGTCCTTAGTCTAGTGCTGAACGTTAAAAAAATATTTTAGACCCTTTTCATGCAAAATGTATAACAAATATTTTTCTCGTTTGTTATAAAGAACTTTGTATCCCTTCATATGCCGAACTAGTTGCATTGTGGATTTTGCCTAAAACATGATTTTAGAAAATATTCATTGAAAAAAGCTTTTTAAAAAACCACATTTCGAAAACCTTTGTATTTTGAATTCTACATATGTCCTTCTAGTGCTGAACGTTAAAAAAATATTTTAGACCCTTTTCATGCAAAATGTATAACAAATATTTTTCTCGTTTGTTATAAAGAACTTTGTATCCCTTCATATGCCGAACTAGTTGCATTGTGGATTTTGCCTAAAACATGATTTTAGAAAATATTCATTGAAAAAAGCTTTTTAAAAAACCACATTTGAAAACCTTTGTATGTTGAATTCTACATTTGTCCTAGTGCTGAACGTAAAAAAATATTTTAGACCCTTTTCATGCAAAATGTATAACAAATATTTTTCTCGTTTGTTATAAAGAACTTTGTATCCCTTCATATGCCGAACTAGTTGCATTGTGGATTTTGCCTAAAACATGATTTTAGAAAATATTCATTGAAAAAAGCTTTTTAAAAAACCACATTCGAAAACCTTTGTATGTTGAATTCTACATATGTCCTTGCTAGTGCTGAACGTTAAAAAAATATTTTAGACCCTTTTCATGCAAAATGTATAACAAATATTTTTCTCGTTTGTTATAAAGAACTTTGTATCCCTTCATATGCCGAACTAGTTGCATTGTGGATTTTGCCTAAAACATGATTTTAGAAAATATTCATTGAAAAAAGCTTTTTAAAAAACCACATTTCGAAAACCTTTGTATGTTGAATTCTACATATGTCCTTCTAGTGCTGAACGTTAAAAAAATATTTTAGACCCTTTTCATGCAAAATGTATAACAAATATTTTTCTCGTTTGTTATAAAGAACTTTGTATCCCTTCATATGCCGAACTAGTTGCATTGTGGATTTTGCCTAAAACATGATTTTAGAAAATATTCATTGAAAAAAGCTTTTTAAAAAACCACATTCGAAAACCTTTGTATTTTGAATTCTACATATGTCCGTCTAGTGCTGAACGTTAAAAAAATATTTTAGACCCTTTTCATGCAAAATGTATAACAAATATTTTTCTCGTTTGTTATAAGGAACTTTGTATCCCGTCATATGCCGAACTAGTTGCATTGTCGATTTTGCCTAAAACATGATTTTAGAAAATATTCATTGAAAAAAGCTTTTTAAAAAAACCACATTCGAAAACCTTTGTATGTTGAATTCTACATATGTCCTCGTCTAGTGCTGAACGTTAAAAAAATATTTTAGACCCTTTTCATGCAAAATGTATAAAAAATATTATTTCGTTTTTTATAAAGAACTTTGTATCCCTTCATATGCCGAACTAGTTGCATTGTGGATTTTGCGTAAAAAATAATTTTAGAAAATATTCATTGAAAAAACTTTTTAAAAACATATCTACGTTTAAAAACTTTGTATGTTGAATTCTACATATGTCCTTCTAGTGCTGAACGTTAAAAAAATATTTTAGACCCTTTTCATGCAAAATGTATAACAAATATTTTTTCGTTTGTTATAAAAAACTTTGTATCCTCATATGCCTACTAGTTGCATTGTGAATTTTGCCTAAAACATGATTTTAGAAAATATTCATTGAAAAAATGTTTTTAAAATATTTTTACGTTTTTTATAAAAAACTTTGTATGTAATTCTACATATGTCCTAGTCCTAGTGCTGAACGTAAAAAAAATATTTTAGACCCTTTTCATGCAAAATGTATAAAAAATATTTTTTTCGTTTGTTATAAAGAACTTTGTATCCCTTCATATGCCGAACTAGTTGCATTGTGGATTTTGCCTAAAAAATGATTTTAGAAAATATTCATTTAAAAAAGCTTTTATAAAAAACACATTTGAAAACCCTTTTTATATTGAATTCTACATATGTCCTTCTAGAGCTGAACGTTAAAAAAATATTTTAGACCCTTTTCATGCAAAATGTATAACAAATATTTTTCTCGTTTGTTATAAAGAACTTTGTATCCCTTCATATGCCGAACTAGTTGCATTGTGGATTTTGCCTAAAACATGATTTTAGAAAATATTCATTGAAAAAAAGCTTTTTAAAAAACCACATTTGAAAACCTTTGTATGTTGAATTCTACATTTGTCCTAGTGCTGAACGTTAAAAAAATATTTTAGACCCTTTTCATGCAAAATGTATAACAAATATTTTTCTCGTTTGTTATAAAGAACTTTGTATCCCTTCATATGCCGAACTAGTTGCATTGTGGATTTTGCCTAAAACATGATTTTAGAAAATATTCATTGAAAAAGCTTTTTAAAAAAACCACATTCGAAAACCTTTGTATGTTGAATTCTACATATGTCCTTTCTAGTGCTGAACGTTAAAAAAATATTTTAGACCCTTTTCATGCAAAATGTATAACAAATATTTTTCTCGTTTGTTATAAAGAACTTTGTATCCCTTCATATGCCGAACTAGTTGCATTGTGGATTTTGCCTAAAACATGATTTTAGAAAATATTCATTGAAAAAAGCTTTTAAAAAAACCACATTTGAAAACCTTTGTATGTTGAATTCTACATTTGTCCTAGTGCTGAACGTTAAAAAAATATTTTAGACCCTTTTCATGCAAAATGTATAACAAATATTTTTCTCGTTTGTTATAAAGAACTTTGTATCCCTTCATATGCCGAACTAGTTGCATTGTGGATTTTGCCTAAAACATGATTTTAGAAAATATTCATTGAAAAAAGCTTTTTAAAAAACCACATTCGAAAACCTTTGTATTTTGAATTCTACATATGTCCTTTCCTAGTGCTGAACGTTAAAAAAATATTTTAGACCCTTTTCATGCAAAATGTATAACAAATATTTTTCTCGTTTGTTATAAAGAACTTTGTATCCCTTCATATGCCGAACTAGTTGCATTGTGGATTTTGCCTAAAACATGATTTTAGAAAATATTCATTGAAAAAAGCTTTTTAAAAAACCACATTCGAAAACCTTTGTATGTTGAATTCTACATATGTCCTTGTCTAGTGCTGAACGTTAAAAAAATATTTTAGACCCTTTTCATGCAAAATGTATAACAAATATTTTTCTCGTTTGTTATAAAGAACTTTGTATCCCTTCATATGCCGAACTAGTTGCATTGTGGATTTTGCCTAAAACATGATTTTAGAAAATATTCATTGAAAAAAGCTTTTTAAAAAACCACATTCGAAAACCTTTGTATGTTGAATTCTACATTTGTCCTAGTGCTGAACGTTAAAAAAAATATTTTAGACCCTTTTCATGCAAAATGTATAACAAATATTTTTCTCGTTTGTTATAAAGAACTTTGTATCCCTTCATATGCCGAACTAGTTGCATTGTGGATTTTGCCTAAAACATGATTTTAGAAAATATTCATTGAAAAAAGCTTTTTAAAAAACCACATTTGAAAACCTTTGTATGTTGAATTCTACATTTGTCCTAGTGCTGAACGTTAAAAAAATATTTTAGACCCTTTTCATGCAAAATGTATAACAAATATTTTTCTCGTTTGTTATAAAGAACTTTGTATCCCTTCATATGCCGAACTAGTTGCATTGTGGATTTTGCCTAAAACATGATTTTAGAAAATATTCATTGAAAAAAGCTTTTTAAAAAACCACATTTGAAAACCTTTGTATGTTGAATTCTACATTTGTCCTAGTGCTGAACGTTAAAAAAATATTTTAGACCCTTTTCATGCAAAATGTATAACAAATATTTTTCTCGTTTGTTATAAAGAACTTTGTATCCCTTCATATGCCGAACTAGTTGCATTGTGGATTTTGCCTAAAACATGATTTTAGAAAATATTCATTGAAAAAAGCTTTTTAAAAAACCACATTCGAAAACCTTTGTATTTTGAATTCTACATATGTCCTTTCCTAGTGCTGAACGTTAAAAAAATATTTTAGACCCTTTTCATGCAAAATGTATAACAAATATTTTTCTCGTTTGTTATAAAGAACTTTGTATCCCTTCATATGCCGAACTAGTTGCATTGTGGATTTTGCCTAAAACATGATTTTAGAAAATATTCATTGAAAAAAGCTTTTTAAAAAACCACATTCGAAAACCTTTGTATGTTGAATTCTACATTTGTCCTAGTGCTGAACGTTAAAAAAATATTTTAGACCCTTTTCATGCAAAATGTATAACAAATATTTTTCTCGTTTGTTATAAAGAACTTTGTATCCCTTCATATGCCGAACTAGTTGCATTGTGGATTTTGCCTAAAACATGATTTTAGAAAATATTCATTGAAAAAAGCTTTTTAAAAAACCACATTCGAAAACCTTTGTATGTTGAATTCTACATATGTCCTTGTCCTAGTGCTGAACGTTAAAAAAATATTTTAGACCCTTTTCATGCAAAATGTATAACAAATATTTTTCTCGTTTGTTATAAAGAACTTTGTATCCCTTCATATGCCGAACTAGTTGCATTGTGGATTTTGCCTAAAACATGATTTTAGAAAATATTCATTGAAAAAAGCTTTTTAAAAAACCACATTCGAAAACCTTTGTATGTTGAATTCTACATATGTCCTCTAGTGCTGAACGTTAAAAAAATATTTTAGACCCTTTTCATGCAAAATGTATAACAAATATTTTTCTCGTTTGTTATAAGGAACTTTGTATCCCTTCATATGCCGAACTAGTTGCATTGTGGATTTTGCCTAAAACATGATTTTAGAAAATATTCATTGAAAAAAGCTTTTTAAAAAAAACCACATTCGAAAACCTTTGTATGTTGAATTCTACATATGTCCGTCTAGTGCTGAACGTTAAAAAAATATTTTAGACCCTTTTCATGCAAAATGTATAACAAATTTTTTTTCGTTTGTTATAAAGAACTTTGTATCCTTCATATGCCGTTCTAGTTGCATTGTGAATTTTGCGTAAAACATGATTTTAGAATTTTCATTGAAAAAAGCTTTATAAAAAACATTTTTACGTTTTAAAAAAAACTTTGTATGGAATTCTACATATGTCCTTCTAGTGCTGAACGTTAAAAAAATATTTTAGACCCTTTTCATGCAAAATGTATAAAAAATATTTTTCCGTTTTTTATAAAAAGAACTTTGTATCCCTTCATATGTCGATCTAGTTGCATTTGAATAGCCTAAAAAAATATTTTAGAAAATATTCATTGAAAAAATGTTTTTAAAAATATTTTCACGTTTTTTATAAAAAACTTTGTATGTTATTCTACATATGTCCTTCTAGTGCTGAACGTAAAAAAATATTTTAGACCCTTTTCATGCAAAATGTATAACAAATATTTTTTCGTTTGTTATAAAGAAACTTTGTATCCCTTCATATGCCGAACTAGTTGCATTGTGATTTTGCCAAAAACATGATTTTAGAAAATATTCATTGAAAAAACTTTTTAAAATTTTTTTGAAAACGCTTTTTAAAAACCATTGTATGTCTACATATGTCCTTCTAGTGCTGAACGTTAAAAAAATATTTTAGACCCTTTTCATGCAAAATGTATAACAAATATTTTTCTCGTTTGTTATAAAGAACTTTGTATCCCTTCATATGCCGAACTAGTTGCATTGTGGATTTTGCCTAAAACATGATTTTAGAAAATATTCATTGAAAAAAGCTTTTTTAAAAAACCACATTTGAAAACCTTTGTATGTTGAATTCTACATTTGTCCTAGTGCTGAACGTTAAAAAAATATTTTAGACCCTTTTCATGCAAAATGTATAACAAATATTTTTCTCGTTTGTTATAAAGAACTTTGTATCCCTTCATATGCCGAACTAGTTGCATTGTGGATTTTGCCTAAAACATGATTTTAGAAAATATTCATTGAAAAAAGCTTTTTAAAAAACCACATTCGAAAACCTTTGTATGTTGAATTCTACATATGTCCTTCTAGTGCTGAACGTTAAAAAAATATTTTAGACCCTTTTCATGCAAAATGTATAACAAATATTTTTCTCGTTTGTTATAAAGAACTTTGTATCCCTTCATATGCCGAACTAGTTGCATTGTGGATTTTGCCTAAAACATGATTTTAGAAAATATTCATTGAAAAAAGCTTTTTAAAAAACCACATTTGAAAACCTTTGTATGTTGAATTCTACATTTGTCCTAGTGCTGAACGTTAAAAAAAATATTTTAGACCCTTTTCATGCAAAATGTATAACAAATATTTTTCTCGTTTGTTATAAAGAACTTTGTATCCCTTCATATGCCGAACTAGTTGCATTGTGGATTTTGCCTAAAACATGATTTTAGAAAATATTCATTGAAAAAAGCTTTTTAAAAAACCACATTCGAAAACCTTTGTATGTTGAATTCTACATATGTCCTTCTAGTCCTAGTGCTGAACGTTAAAAAAATATTTTAGACCCTTTTCATGCAAAATGTATAACAAATATTTTTCTCGTTTGTTATAAAGAACTTTGTATCCCTTCATATGCCGAACTAGTTGCATTGTGGATTTTGCCTAAAACATGATTTTAGAAAATATTCATTGAAAAAAGCTTTTTAAAAAACCACATTCGAAAACCTTTGTATTTTGAATTCTACATATGTCCTTCTAGTGCTGAACGTTAAAAAAATATTTTAGACCCTTTTCATGCAAAATGTATAACAAATATTTTTCTCGTTTGTTATAAAGAACTTTGTATCCCTTCATATGCCGAACTAGTTGCATTGTGGATTTTGCCTAAAACATGATTTTAGAAAATATTCATTGAAAAAAGCTTTTTAAAAAACCACATTTGAAAACCTTTGTATGTTGAATTCTACATTTGTCCTAGTGCTGAACGTTAAAAAAATATTTTAGACCCTTTTCATGCAAAATGTATAACAAATATTTTTCTCGTTTGTTATAAAGAACTTTGTATCCCTTCATATGCCGAACTAGTTGCATTGTGGATTTTGCCTAAAACATGATTTTAGAAAATATTCATTGAAAAAAGCTTTTTAAAAAACCACATTCGAAAACCTTTGTATGTTGAATTCTACATTTGTCCTAGTGCTGAACGTAAAAAAATATTTTAGACCCTTTTCATGCAAAATGTATAACAAATATTTTTCTCGTTTGTTATAAAGAACTTTGTATCCCTTCATATGCCGAACTAGTTGCATTGTGGATTTTGCCTAAAACATGATTTTAGAAAATATTCATTGAAAAAAGCTTTTTAAAAAACCACATTTGAAAACCTTTGTATGTTGAATTCTACATTTGTCCTAGTGCTGAACGTTAAAAAAATATTTTAGACCCTTTTCATGCAAAATGTATAACAAATATTTTTCTCGTTTGTTATAAAGAACTTTGTATCCCTTCATATGCCGAACTAGTTGCATTGTGGATTTTGCCTAAAACATGATTTTAGAAAATATTCATTGAAAAAAGCTTTTTAAAAAACCACATTCGAAAACCTTTGTATGTTGAATTCTACATATGTCCTTTACTAGTGCTGAACGTTAAAAAAATATTTTAGACCCTTTTCATGCAAAATGTATAACAAATATTTTTTCTCGTTTGTTATAAAGAACTTTGTATCCCTTCATATGCCGAACTAGTTGCATTGTGGATTTTGCCTAAAACATGATTTTAGAAAATATTCATTGAAAAAAGCTTTTTAAAAAACCACATTTGAAAACCTTTGTATGTTGAATTCTACATTTGTCCTAGTGCTGAACGTTAAAAAAAATATTTTAGACCCTTTTCATGCAAAATGTATAACAAATATTTTTCTCGTTTGTTATAAAGAACTTTGTATCCCTTCATATGCCGAACTAGTTGCATTGTGGATTTTGCCTAAAACATGATTTTAGAAAATATTCATTGAAAAAAGCTTTTTAAAAAACCACATTCGAAAACCTTTGTATTTTGAATTCTACATATGTCCTTGTCTAGTGCTGAACGTTAAAAAAATATTTTAGACCCTTTTCATGCAAAATGTATAACAAATATTTTTCTCGTTTGTTATAAAGAACTTTGTATCCCGTCATATGCCGAACTAGTTGCATTGTGGATTTTGCCTAAAACATGATTTTAGAAAATATTCATTGAAAAAAGCTTTTTAAAAAACCACATTTCGAAAACCTTTGTATTTGAATTCTACATATGTCCCTAGTGCTGAACGTTAAAAAAATATTTTAGACCCTTTTCATGCAAAATGTATAACAAATATTTTTTTCGTTTGTTATAAAGAACTTTGTATCCCTTCATATGCCGAACTAGTTGCATTGTGGATTTTGCCTAAAACATGATTTTAGAAAATATTCATTGAAAAAAGCTTTTTAAAAAACCACATTCGAAAACCTTTGTATGTTGAATTCTACATTTGTCCTAGTGCTGAACGTAAAAAAATATTTTAGACCCTTTTCATGCAAAATGTATAACAAATATTTTTCTCGTTTGTTATAAAGAACTTTGTATCCCTTCATATGCCGAACTAGTTGCATTGTGGATTTTGCCTAAAACATGATTTTAGAAAATATTCATTGAAAAAAGCTTTTAAAAAACCACATTCGAAAACCTTTGTATGTTGAATTCTACATATGTCCTTCTAGTGCTGAACGTTAAAAAAATATTTTAGACCCTTTTCATGCAAAATGTATAACAAATATTTTTCTCGTTTGTTATAAAGAACTTTGTATCCCTTCATATGCCGAACTAGTTGCATTGTGGATTTTGCCTAAAACATGATTTTAGAAAATATTCATTGAAAAAAGCTTTTTAAAAAAACCACATTCGAAAACCTTTGTATGTTGAATTCTACATATGTCCGTCTAGTGCTGAACGTTAAAAAAAATATTTTAGACCCTTTTCATGCAAAATGTATAACAAATATTTTTCTCGTTTGTTATAAAGAACTTTGTATCCCTTCATATGCCGAACTAGTTGCATTGTGGATTTTGCCTAAAACATGATTTTAGAAAATATTCATTGAAAAAAGCTTTTAAAAAAAACCACATTCGAAAACCTTTGTATTTTGAATTCTACATATGTCCTCTAGTGCTGAACGTTAAAAAAATATTTTAGACCCTTTTCATGCAAAATGTAAATAACAAATATTTTTCTCGTTTGTTATAAAGAACTTTGTATCCCTTCATATGCCGAACTAGTTGCATTGTGGATTTTGCCTAAAACATGATTTTAGAAATATATTCATGAAAAAAGCTTTATAAAAAACACATTTGACGAAAAACCTTTGTATAATTCTACATATGTCCTTCTAGTGCTGAACGTTAAAAAAATATTTTAGACCCTTTTCATGCAAAATGTATAACAAATATTTTTTCGTTTGTTATAAAGAACTTTGTATCCCTTCATATGTCGAACTAGTTGCATTGTGGATGTTGCCTAAAACATGATTTTAGAAAATATTCATTGAAAAATGTTTTTAAAAACCACATTCACGAAAAACCTTTGTATGTTATTCTACATATGTCCTCTAGTGCTGAACGTTAAAAAAATATTTTAGACCCTTTTCATGCAAAATGTATAACAAATATTTTTTTCGTTTGTTATAAAGAACTTTGTATCCCTTCATATGTCGAACTAGTTGCATTGTGGATGTTGCCTAAAACATGATTTTAGAAAATATTCATTGAAAAAAGCTTTTAAAAATCACTTTTGAAAACGCTTTGTATATTGTATTCTACATATGTCCTTCTAGTGCTGAACGTAAAAAAATATTTTAGACCCTTTTCATGCAAAATGTATAACAAATATTTTTCTCGTTTGTTATAAAGAACTTTGTATCCCTTCATATGCCGAACTAGTTGCATTGTGGATTTTGCCTAAAACATGATTTTAGAAAATATTCATTGAAAAAAGCTTTTTAAAAAAACCACATTTGAAAACCTTTGTATGTTGAATTCTACATTTGTCCTAGTGCTGAACGTTAAAAAAAATATTTTAGACCCTTTTCATGCAAAATGTATAACAAATATTTTTCTCGTTTGTTATAAAGAACTTTGTATCCCTTCATATGCCGAACTAGTTGCATTGTGGATTTTGCCTAAAACATGATTTTAGAAAATATTCATTGAAAAAAGCTTTTTAAAAAACCACATTCGAAAACCTTTGTATGTTGAATTCTACATATGTCCTTGCTAGTGCTGAACGTTAAAAAAATATTTTAGACCCTTTTCATGCAAAATGTATAACAAATATTTTTCTCGTTTGTTATAAAGAACTTTGTATCCCTTCATATGCCGAACTAGTTGCATTGTGGATTTTGCCTAAAACATGATTTTAGAAAATATTCATTGAAAAAAGCTTTTTAAAAAACCACATTCGAAAACCTTTGTATGTTGAATTCTACATTTGTCCTAGTGCTGAACGTTAAAAAAATATTTTAGACCCTTTTCATGCAAAATGTATAACAAATATTTTTCTCGTTTGTTATAAAGAACTTTGTATCCCTTCATATGCCGAACTAGTTGCATTGTGGATTTTGCCTAAAACATGATTTTAGAAAATATTCATTGAAAAAAGCTTTTTAAAAAACCACATTCGAAAACCTTTGTATTTTGAATTCTACATATGTCCTTCTAGTGCTGAACGTTAAAAAAATATTTTAGACCCTTTTCATGCAAAATGTATAACAAATATTTTTCTCGTTTGTTATAAAGAACTTTGTATCCCTTCATATGCCGAACTAGTTGCATTGTGGATTTTGCCTAAAACATGATTTTAGAAAATATTCATTGAAAAAAGCTTTTTAAAAAACCACATTCGAAAACCTTTGTATGTTGAATTCTACATATGTCCTTCTAGTGCTGAACGTTAAAAAAATATTTTAGACCCTTTTCATGCAAAATGTATAACAAATATTTTTCTCGTTTGTTATAAAGAACTTTGTATCCCTTCATATGCCGAACTAGTTGCATTGTGGAGGTGATTTTAGACACTTTCAAAAAAATGTTTTTAAAATATTTCACGTTTTAAAAAACTTTGTAGGTAAAAAAAATATTAGACCCATTTCATGAAAAATTTATAAAAATATTTTTTATGTTATAAAAAATTTGATCTACATATGTCCTCTAGTGCTGAACGTTAAAAAAATATTTTAGACCCTTTTCATGCAAAATGTATAACAAATATTTTTTCGTTTGTTATAAAGAACTTTGTATCCCTTCATATGCCGAACTAGTTGCATTGTGGATTTTGCCTAAAACATGATTTTAGAAAATATTCATTGAAAAAAGCTTTTAAAAAACCACATTTGAAAACCTTTGTATGTTGAATTCTACATATGTCTTCTAGTGCTGAACGTTAAAAAAAATATTTTAGACCCTTTTCATGCAAAATGTATAACAAATATTTTTCTCGTTTGTTATAAAGAACTTTGTATCCCTTCATATGCCGAACTAGTTGCATTGTGGATTTTGCCTAAAACATGATTTTAGAAAATATTCATTGAAAAAAGCTTTTTAAAAAACCACATTCGAAAACCTTTGTATTTTGAATTCTACATATGTCCTTACTAGTGCTGAACGTTAAAAAAATATTTTAGACCCTTTTCATGCAAAATGTATAACAAATATTTTTCTCGTTTGTTATAAAGAACTTTGTATCCCTTCATATGCCGAACTAGTTGCATTGTGGATTTTGCCTAAAACATGATTTTAGAAAATATTCATTGAAAAAAGCTTTTTAAAAAACCACATTTGAAAACCTTTGTATGTTGAATTCTACATTTGTCCTAGTGCTGAACGTTAAAAAAATATTTTAGACCCTTTTCATGCAAAATGTATAACAAATATTTTTCTCGTTTGTTATAAAGAACTTTGTATCCCTTCATATGCCGAACTAGTTGCATTGTGGATTTTGCCTAAAACATGATTTTAGAAAATATTCATTGAAAAAAGCTTTTTAAAAAACCACATTTGAAAACCTTTGTATTTGAATTCTACATATGTCCCGTCTAGTGCTGAACGTTAAAAAAATATTTTAGACCCTTTTCATGCAAAATGTATAACAAATATTTTTCTCGTTTGTTATAAAGAACTTTGTATCCCTTCATATGCCGAACTAGTTGCATTGTGGATTTTGCCTAAAACATGATTTTAGAAAATATTCATTGAAAAAAGCTTTTTAAAAAACCACATTTGAAAACCTTTGTATTTTGAATTCTACATATGTCCTTGCTAGTGCTGAACGTTAAAAAAACTATTTTAGACCCTTTTCATGCAAAATGTATAACAAATATTTTTCTCGTTTGTTATAAAGAACTTTGTATCCCTTCATATGCCGAACTAGTTGCATTGTGGATTTTGCCTAAAACATGATTTTAGAAAATATTCATTGAAAAAAGCTTTTTAAAAAACCACATTTGAAAACCTTTGTATCGTTGAATTCTACATATGTCCTTCTAGTGCTGAACGTTAAAAAAATATTTTAGACCCTTTTCATGCAAAATGTATAACAAATATTTTTCTCGTTTGTTATAAAGAACTTTGTATCCCTTCATATGCCGATCTAGTTGCATTGTGGATTTTGCCTAAAACATGATTTTAGAAAATATTCATTGAAAAAAGCTTTTTAAAAAAACCACATTTGAAAACCTTTGTATGTTGAATTCTACATTTGTCCTAGTGCTGAACGTTAAAAAAATATTTTAGACCCTTTTCATGCAAAATGTATAACAAATATTTTTCTCGTTTGTTATAAAGAACTTTGTATCCCTTCATATGCCGAACTAGTTGCATTGTGGATTTTGCCTAAAACATGATTTTAGAAAATATTCATTGAAAAAAGCTTTTTAAAAAACCACATTCGAAAACCTTTGTATGTTGAATTCTACATATGTCCTTCTAGTGCTGAACGTTAAAAAAATATTTTAGACCCTTTTCATGCAAAATGTATAACAAATATTTTTCTCGTTTGTTATAAAGAACTTTGTATCCCTTCATATGCCGAACTAGTTGCATTGTGGATTTTGCCTAAAACATGATTTTAGAAAATATTCATTGAAAAAAGCTTTTTAAAAAACCACATTTGAAAACCTTTGTATGTTGAATTCTACATTTGTCCTAGTGCTGAACGTTAAAAAAATATTTTAGACCCTTTTCATGCAAAATGTATAACAAATATTTTTCTCGTTTGTTATAAAGAACTTTGTATCCCTTCATATGCCGAACTAGTTGCATTGTGGATTTTGCCTAAAACATGATTTTAGAAAATATTCATTGAAAAAAGCTTTTTTAAAAAACCACATTCGAAAACCTTTGTATGTTGAATTCTACATATGTCCTTCTAGTGCTGAACGTTAAAAAAATATTTTAGACCCTTTTCATGCAAAATGTATAACAAATATTTTTCTCGTTTGTTATAAAGAACTTTGTATCCCTTCATATGCCGAACTAGTTGCATTGTGGATTTTGCCTAAAACATGATTTTAGAAAATATTCATTGAAAAAAGCTTTTTAAAAAACCACATTCGAAAACCTTTGTATGTTGAATTCTACATATGTCCTTCTAGTGCTGAACGTTAAAAAAATATTTTAGACCCTTTTCATGCAAAATGTATAACAAATATTTTTCTCGTTTGTTATAAAGAACTTTGTATCCCTTCATATGCCGAACTAGTTGCATTGTGGATTTTGCCTAAAACATGATTTTAGAAAATATTCATTGAAAAAAGCTTTTTAAAAAACCACATTCGAAAACCTTTGTATGTTGAATTCTACATTTGTCCTAGTGCTGAACGTTAAAAAAATATTTTAGACCCTTTTCATGCAAAATGTATAACAAATATTTTTATCGTTTTTTATAAAGAACTTTGTATCCCTTCATATGCCGAAATAGTTGCATTGTGGATTTTGCCTAACACATGATTTTAGAAAATATTCATTGAAAAAAGCTTTTTAAAAAAACCACATTCGAAAACCTTTGTATGTTGAATTCTACATTTGTCCTAGAGCTGAACGTTAAAAAAATATTTTAGACCCTTTTCATGCAAAATGTATAACAAATATTTTTCTCGTTTGTTATAAAGAACTTTGTATCCCTTCATATGCCGAACTAGTTGCATTGTGGATTTTGCCTAAAACATGATTTTAGAAAATATTCATTTAAAAAAGCTTTTTAAAAAACCACATTCGAAAACCTTTGTATTTTGAATTCTACATATGTCCTTCTAGTGCTGAACGTTAAAAAAATATTTTAGACCCTTTTCATGCAAAATGTATAACAAATATTTTTCTCGTTTGTTATAAAGAACTTTGTATCCCTTCATATGCCGAACTAGTTGCATTGTGGATTTTGCCTAAAACATGATTTTAGAAAATATTCATTGAAAAAAGCTTTTTAAAAAACCACATTTCGAAAACCTTTGTATGTTGAATTCTACATATGTCCTTAGCTAGTGCTGAACGTTAAAAAAATATTTTAGACCCTTTTCATGCAAAATGTATAACAAATATTTTTCTCGTTTGTTATAAAGAACTTTGTATCCCTTCATATGCCGAACTAGTTGCATTGTGGATTTTGCCTAAAACATGATTTTAGAAAATATTCATTGAAAAAAGCTTTTTAAAAAACCACATTCGAAAACCTTTGTATGTTGAATTCTACATTTGTCCTAGTGCTGAACGTTAAAAAAATATTTTAGACCCTTTTCATGCAAAATGTATAACAAATATTTTTCTCGTTTGTTATAAAGAACTTTGTATCCCTTCATATGCCGAACTAGTTGCATTGTGGATTTTGCCTAAAACATGATTTTAGAAAATATTCATTGAAAAAAGCTTTTTAAAAAACCACATTTGAAAACCTTTGTATGTTGAATTCTACATTTGTCCTAGTGCTGAACGTTAAAAAAAATATTTTAGACCCTTTTCATGCAAAATGTATAACAAATATTTTTCTCGTTTGTTATAAAGAACTTTGTATCCCTTCATATGCCGAACTAGTTGCATTGTGGATTTTGCCTAAAACATGATTTTAGAAAATATTCATTGAAAAAAGCTTTTTAAAAAACCACATTCGAAAACCTTTGTATGTTGAATTCTACATATGTCCTTCTAGTGCTGAACGTTAAAAAAAATATTTTAGACCCTTTTCATGCAAAATGTATAACAAATATTTTTCTCGTTTGTTATAAAGAACTTTGTATCCCGTCATATGCCGAACTAGTTGCATTGTGGATTTTGCCTAAAACATGATTTTAGAAAATATTCATTGAAAAAAGCTTTTTAAAAAACCACATTCGAAAACCTTTGTATTTTGAATTCTACATATGTCCTTCTAGTGCTGAACGTTAAAAAAATATTTTAGACCCTTTTCATGCAAAATGTATAACAAATATTTTTCTCGTTTGTTATAAAGAACTTTGTATCCCTTCATATGCCGAACTAGTTGCATTGTGGATTTTGCCTAAAACATGATTTTAGAAAATATTCATTGAAAAAAGCTTTTTAAAAAACCACATTTGAAAACCTTTGTATGTTGAATTCTACATTTGTCCTAGTGCTGAACGTTAAAAAAATATTTTAGACCCTTTTCATGCAAAATGTATAACAAATATTTTTCTCGTTTGTTATAAAGAACTTTGTATCCCTTCATATGCCGAACTAGTTGCATTGTGGATTTTGCCTAAAACATGATTTTAGAAAATATTCATTGAAAAAAGCTTTTTAAAAAACCACATTCGAAAACCTTTGTATGTTGAATTCTACATTTGTCCTAGTGCTGAACGTAAAAAAATATTTTAGACCCTTTTCATGCAAAATGTATAACAAATATTTTTTCGTTTGTTATAAAGAACTTTGTATCCCTTCATATGCCGAACTAGTTGCATTGTGGATTTTGCCTAAAACATGATTTTAGAAAATATTCATTGAAAAAAGCTTTTTAAAAAACCACATTTGAAAACCTTTGTATGTTGAATTCTACATTTGTCCTAGTGCTGAACGTAAAAAAATATTTTAGACCCTTTTCATGCAAAATGTATAACAAATATTTTTCTCGTTTGTTATAAAGAACTTTGTATCCCTTCATATGCCGAACTAGTTGCATTGTGGATTTTGCCTAAAACATGATTTTAGAAAATATTCATTGAAAAAAGCTTTTTAAAAAACCACATTCGAAAACCTTTGTATTTTGAATTCTACATATGTCCTTCTAGTGCTGAACGTTAAAAAAATATTTTAGACCCTTTTCATGCAAAATGTATAACAAATATTTTTCTCGTTTGTTATAAAGAACTTTGTATCCCTTCATATGCCGAACTAGTTGCATTGTGGATTTTGCCTAAAACATGATTTTAGAAAATATTCATTGAAAAAAGCTTTTTAAAAAACCACATTTGAAAACCTTTGTATGTTGAATTCTACATTTGTCCTAGTGCTGAACGTTAAAAAAATATTTTAGACCCTTTTCATGCAAAATGTATAACAAATATTTTTCTCGTTTGTTATAAAGAACTTTGTATCCCTTCATATGCCGAACTAGTTGCATTGTGGATTTTGCCTAAAACATGATTTTAGAAAATATTCATTGAAAAAAGCTTTTTAAAAAACCACATTCGAAAACCTTTGTATTTTGAATTCTACATATGTCCTTCTAGTGCTGAACGTTAAAAAAATATTTTAGACCCTTTTCATGCAAAATGTATAACAAATATTTTTCTCGTTTGTTATAAAGAACTTTGTATCCCTTCATATGCCGAACTAGTTGCATTGTGGATTTTGCCTAAAACATGATTTTAGAAAATATTCATTGAAAAAAGCTTTTTAAAAAACCACATTTCGAAAACCTTTGTATGTTGAATTCTACATATGTCCTTCTAGTGCTGAACGTTAAAAAAATATTTTAGACCCTTTTCATGCAAAATGTATAACAAATATTTTTCTCGTTTGTTATAAAGAACTTTGTATCCCTTCATATGCCGAACTAGTTGCATTGTGGATTTTGCCTAAAACATGATTTTAGAAAATATTCATTGAAAAAAGCTTTTTAAAAAACCACATTTGAAAACCTTTGTATGTTGAATTCTACATTTGTCCTAGTGCTGAACGTTAAAAAAATATTTTAGACCCTTTTCATGCAAAATGTATAACAAATATTTTTCTCGTTTGTTATAAAGAACTTTGTATCCCTTCATATGCCGAACTAGTTGCATTGTGGATTTTGCCTAAAACATGATTTTAGAAAATATTCATTGAAAAAAGCTTTTTAAAAAACCACATTTCGAAAACCTTTGTATGTTGAATTCTACATATGTCCCTAGTGCTGAACGTTAAAAAAATATTTTAGACCCTTTTCATGCAAAATGTATAACAAATATTTTTCTCGTTTGTTATAAAGAACTTTGTATCCCTTCATATGCCGAACTAGTTGCATTGTGGATTTTGCCTAAAACATGATTTTAGAAAATATTCATTGAAAAAAGCTTTTAAAAAAACCACATTCGAAAACCTTTGTATTTTGAATTCTACATATGTCCGTCTAGTGCTGAACGTTAAAAAAATATTTTAGACCCTTTTCATGCAAAATGTATAACAAATATTTTTCTCGTTTGTTATAAAGAACTTTGTATCCCTTCATATGCCGAACTAGTTGCATTGTGGATTTTGCCTAAAACATGATTTTAGAAAATATTCATTGAAAAAAGCTTTTTAAAAAAACCACATTTGAAAACCTTTGTATGTTGAATTCTACATATGTCCGTCTAGTGCTGAACGTAAAAAAATATTTTAGACCCTTTTCATGCAAAATGTATAACAAATATTTTTCTCGTTTGTTATAAAGAACTTTGTATCCCTTCATATGCCGAACTAGTTGCATTGTGAATTTTGCCTAAAACATGATTTTAGAATATTCATTGAAAAAAGCTTTATAAAAAACCACATTTTGACGAAAAACTATGTATCTACATATGTCCTTCTAGTGCTGAACGTTAAAAAAATATTTTAGACCCTTTTCATGCAAAATATATAAAAAATATTTTTCTCGTTTTTATAAAGAACTTTGTATCCCTACATATGTCGAACTAGTTGCATGATTGCCTAAAAACATGATTTTAGAAAATATTCATGCAAAAATGTTTTTAAAAATATTTTTTACGTTTTTTTAAAAAACTTTGTATGATTCTACATATGTCCTTCTAGTGCTGAACGTAAAAAAATATTTTAGACCCTTTTCATGCAAAATGTATAACAAATATTTTTCTCGTTTGTTATAAAGAACTTTGTATCCCTTCATATGCCCGAACTAGTTGCATTGTGGATTTTGCCTAAAACATGATTTTAGAAAATATTCATTGAAAAAAGCTTTTATAAAAACCACATTTCGAAAACCTTTGTATGTTGAATTCTACATATGTCCTAGTGCTGAACGTTAAAAAAATATTTTAGACCCTTTTCATGCAAAATGTATAACAAATATTTTTCTCGTTTGTTATAAAGAACTTTGTATCCCTTCATATGCCGAACTAGTTGCATTGTGGATTTTGCCTAAAACATGATTTTAGAAAATATTCATTGAAAAAAGCTTTTTAAAAAACCACATTTGAAAACCTTTGTATGTTGAATTCTACATTTGTCCTAGTGCTGAACGTTAAAAAAATATTTTAGACCCTTTTCATGCAAAATGTATAACAAATATTTTTCTCGTTTGTTATAAAGAACTTTGTATCCCTTCATATGCCGAACTAGTTGCATTGTGGATTTTGCCTAAAACATGATTTTAGAAAATATTCATTGAAAAAAGCTTTTTAAAAAACCACATTTGAAAACCTTTGTATTTTGAATTCTACATATGTCCTTCTAGTGCTGAACGTTAAAAAAATATTTTAGACCCTTTTCATGCAAAATGTATAACAAATATTTTTCTCGTTTGTTATAAAGAACTTTGTATCCCGTCATATGCCGAACTAGTTGCATTGTGGATTTTGCCTAAAACATGATTTTAGAAAATATTCATTGAAAAAAGCTTTTTAAAAAACCACATTCGAAAACCTTTGTATTTTGAATTCTACATATGTCCTTCTAGTGCTGAACGTTAAAAAAATATTTTAGACCCTTTTCATGCAAAATGTATAACAAATATTTTTCTCGTTTGTTATAAAGAACTTTGTATCCCTTCATATGCCGAACTAGTTGCATTGTGGATTTTGCCTAAAACATGATTTTAGAAAATATTCATTGAAAAAAGCTTTTTAAAAAACCACATTTGAAAACCTTTGTATGTTGAATTCTACATTTGTCCTAGTGCTGAACGTAAAAAAATATTTTAGACCCTTTTCATGCAAAATGTATAACAAATATTTTTCTCGTTTGTTATAAAGAACTTTGTATCCCTTCATATGCCGAACTAGTTGCATTGTGGATTTTGCCTAAAACATGATTTTAGAAAATATTCATTGAAAAAAGCTTTTTAAAAAAACCACATTTGAAAACCTTTGTATTTTGAATTCTACATATGTCCGTCTAGTGCTGAACGTTAAAAAAATATTTTAGACCCTTTTCATGCAAAATGTATAAAAAATATTTTTCTCGTTTGTTATAAAGAACTTTGTATCCCTTCATATGCCGAACTAGTTGCATTGTGGATTTTGCCTAAAACATGATTTTAGAAAATATTCATTGAAAAAAGCTTTTTAAAAAACACATTTCGAAAACTTTGTATTCTACATATGTCCTTCTAGTGCTGAACGTTAAAAAAATATTTTAGACCCTTTTCATGCAAAATGTATAACAAATATTTTTTACGTTTTGTTATAAAAAGAACTTTGTATCCCTACATATGTCCTACTAGTTGCATTGGAGCCTGAAAAAAATGATTTTAGAAAATATTCATTGAAAAAATGTTTTTAAAAATATTTTTACGTTTTTTAAAAAAACTTTGTATCTACATATGTCCTTCTAGTGCTGAACGTAAAAAAATATTTTAGACCCTTTTCATGCAAAATTTATAAAAAATATTTTTTTCGTTTTTTATAAAAAACTTTGTATCTACATATGTCCTTCTAGTGCTGAACGTTAAAAAAATATTTTAGACCCTTTTCATGAAAAATTTATTATGTTTTTTATAAAAAATTTGTATCTACATATGTCCTTGCTGCCTAAAAAATATTTTAGACCCAAATTTCATGAAAAACTTTATAAAAACATTTTTGACATTTTTAAAATCGTCTACATATGTCCTTCTAGTGCTGAACGTTAAAAAAATATTTTAGACCCTTTTCATGCAAAATGTATAACAAATATTTTTCTCGTTTGTTATAAAGAACTTTGTATCCCTTCATATGCCGAACTAGTTGCATTGTGGATTTTGCCTAAAACATGATTTTAGAAAATATTCATTGAAAAAAGCTTTTTAAAAAACCACATTTCGAAAACCTTTGTATGTTGAATTCTACATATGTCCTTCTAGTGCTGAACGTTAAAAAAATATTTTAGACCCTTTTCATGCAAAATGTATAACAAATATTTTTCTCGTTTGTTATAAAGAACTTTGTATCCCTTCATATGCCGAACTAGTTGCATTGTGGATTTTGCCTAAAACATGATTTTAGAAAATATTCATTGAAAAAAGCTTTTTAAAAAACCACATTTGAAAACCTTTGTATGTTGAATTCTACATTTGTCCTAGTGCTGAACGTTAAAAAAATATTTTAGACCCTTTTCATGCAAAATGTATAACAAATATTTTTCTCGTTTGTTATAAAGAACTTTGTATCCCTTCATATGCCGAACTAGTTGCATTGTGGATTTTGCCTAAAACATGATTTTAGAAAATATTCATTGAAAAAAGCTTTTTAAAAAACCACATTCGAAAACCTTTGTATTTTGAATTCTACATATGTCTCTAGTGCTGAACGTTAAAAAAATATTTTAGACCCTTTTCATGCAAAATGTATAACAAATATTTTTCTGCTGTTTGTTATAAAGAACTTTGTATCCCTTCATATGCCGAACTAGTTGCATTGTGGATTTTGCCTAAAACATGATTTTAGAAAATATTCATTGAAAAAAGCTTTTTAAAAAACCACATTCGAAAACCTTTGTATGTTGAATTCTACATATGTCCTTCTAGTGCTGAACGTTAAAAAAATATTTTAGACCCTTTTCATGCAAAATGTATAACAAATATTTTTCTCGTTTGTTATAAAGAACTTTGTATCCCTTCATATGCCGAACTAGTTGCATTGTGGATTTTGCCTAAAACATGATTTTAGAAAATATTCATTGAAAAAAGCTTTTTAAAAAACCACATTTGAAAACCTTTGTATGTTGAATTCTACATTTGTCCTAGTGCTGAACGTTAAAAAAATATTTTAGACCCTTTTCATGCAAAATGTATAACAAATATTTTTCTCGTTTGTTATAAAGAACTTTGTATCCCTTCATATGCCGAACTAGTTGCATTGTGGATTTTGCCTAAAACATGATTTTAGAAAATATTCATTGAAAAAAGCTTTTTAAAAAACCACATTCGAAAACCTTTGTATGTTGAATTCTACATATGTCCTTCTAGTGCTGAACGTTAAAAAAATATTTTAGACCCTTTTCATGCAAAATGTATAACAAATATTTTTCTCGTTTGTTATAAAGGAACTTTGTATCCCTTCATATGCCGAACTAGTTGCATTGTGGATTTTGCCTAAAACATGATTTTAGAAAATATTCATTGAAAAAAGCTTTTTAAAAAACCACATTCGAAAACCTTTGTATGTTGAATTCTACATATGTCCTTCTAGTGCTGAACGTTAAAAAAAATATTTTAGACCCTTTTCATGCAAAATGTATAACAAATATTTTTCTCGTTTGTTATAAAGAACTTTGTATCCCTTCATATGCCGAACTAGTTGCATTGTGGATTTTGCCTAAAACATGATTTTAGAAAATATTCATTGAAAAAAGCTTTTTAAAAAACCACATTTGAAAACCTTTGTATGTTGAATTCTACATTTGTCCTAGTGCTGAACGTAAAAAAATATTTTAGACCCTTTTCATGCAAAATGTATAACAAATATTTTTCTCGTTTGTTATAAAGAACTTTGTATCCCTTCATATGCCGAACTAGTTGCATTGTGGATTTTGCCTAAAACATGATTTTAGAAAATATTCATTGAAAAAAGCTTTTTAAAAAACCACATTCGAAAACCTTTGTATGTTGAATTCTACATATGTCCTTCTAGTGCTGAACGTAAAAAAATATTTTAGACCCTTTTCATGCAAAATGTATAACAAATATTTTTCTCGTTTGTTATAAAGAACTTTGTATCCCTTCATATGCCGAACTAGTTGCATTGTGGATTTTGCCTAAAACATGATTTTAGAAAATATTCATTGAAAAAAGCTTTTTAAAAAACCACATTCGAAAACCTTTGTATGTTGAATTCTACATATGTCCTTCTAGTGCTGAACGTTAAAAAAATATTTTAGACCCTTTTCATGCAAAATGTATAACAAATATTTTTCTCGTTTGTTATAAAGAACTTTGTATCCCTTCATATGCCGAACTAGTTGCATTGTGGATTTTGCCTAAAACATGATTTTAGAAAATATTCATTGAAAAAAGCTTTTAAAAAACCACATTCGAAAACCTTTGTATTTGAATTCTACATATGTCCGCTAGTGCTGAACGTTAAAAAAATATTTTAGACCCTTTTCATGCAAAATGTATAACAAATATTTTTCTCGTTTGTTATAAGGAACTTTGTATCCCGTCATATGCCGAACTAGTTGCATTGTCGATTTTGCCTAAAACATGATTTTAGAAAATATTCATTGAAAAAAGCTTTTAAAAAAAACACATTCGAAAACCTTTGTATTTTGAATTCTACATATGTCCGTCTAGTGCTGAACGTTAAAAAAATATTTTAGACCCTTTTCATGAAAAATTTAAATAAAAAAAATCACGTTTTTTATAAAAAACTTTGTATCTACATATGTCCTTCTAGTGCTGAACGTAAAAAAAATATTTTAGACCCTTTTCATGAAAACTTTATAAAAAATATTTTTTACGTTTTTTATAAAAGAAACTTTGTATCTACATATGTCCTTCAGTGTGAACGTAAAAAACATGATTTTAGAAAATATTCATTGAAAAAAGTATTTAAAATATTTTTTACGTTTTTATAAAAAACTTTGTATCTACATATGTCCTTCTAGTGCTGAACGTAAAAAAATATTTTAGACCCTTTTCATGCAAAATGTATAACAAATATTTTTCTCGTTTTTTATAAAGAACTTTGTATCCCTTCATATGCCGAACTAGTTGCATTGTGGATTTTGCCTAAAACATGATTTTAGAAAATATTCATTGAAAAAAGCTTTTATAAACACACTTTTGAAAACCTTTGTATATTGAATTCTACATATGTCCTTCTAGTGCTGAGCGTAAAAAAAATATTTTAGACCCTTTTCATGCAAAATGTATAACAAATATTTTTCTCGTTTGTTATAAAGAACTTTGTATCCCTTCATATGCCGAACTAGTTGCATTGTGGATTTTGCCTAAAACATGATTTTAGAAAATATTCATTGAAAAAAGCTTTTTAAAAAACCACATTTCGAAAACCTTTGTATGTTGAATTCTACATATGTCCTTCTAGTGCTGAACGTTAAAAAAATATTTTAGACCCTTTTCATGCAAAATGTATAACAAATATTTTTCTCGTTTGTTATAAAGAACTTTGTATCCCTTCATATGCCGAACTAGTTGCATTGTGGATTTTGCCTAAAACATGATTTTAGAAAATATTCATTGAAAAAAGCTTTTTAAAAAACCACATTTGAAAACCTTTGTATGTTGAATTCTACATTTGTCCTAGTGCTGAACGTTAAAAAAAATATTTTAGACCCTTTTCATGCAAAATGTATAACAAATATTTTTCTCGTTTGTTATAAAGAACTTTGTATCCCTTCATATGCCGAACTAGTTGCATTGTGGATTTTGCCTAAAACATGATTTTAGAAAATATTCATTGAAAAAAGCTTTTTAAAAAACCACATTTGAAAACCTTTGTATGTTGAATTCTACATATGTCCTTCTAGTGCTGAACGTAAAAAAAAACATTTTAGACCCTTTTCATGCAAAATGTATAACAAATATTTTTCTCGTTTGTTATAAAGAACTTTGTATCCCTTCATATGCCGAACTAGTTGCATTGTGGATTTTGCCTAAAACATGATTTTAGAAAATATTCATTGAAAAAAGCTTTTTAAAAAACCACATTCGAAAACCTTTGTATTTTGAATTCTACATATGTCCTTTCCTAGTGCTGAACGTTAAAAAAATATTTTAGACCCTTTTCATGCAAAATGTATAACAAATATTTTTCTCGTTTGTTATAAAGAACTTTGTATCCCTTCATATGCCGAACTAGTTGCATTGTGGATTTTGCCTAAAACATGATTTTAGAAAATATTCATTGAAAAAAGCTTTTTAAAAAACCACATTCGAAAACCTTTGTATTTTGAATTCTACATATGTCCTTTCTAGTGCTGAACGTTAAAAAAATATTTTAGACCCTTTTCATGCAAAATGTATAACAAATATTTTTCTCGTTTGTTATAAAGAACTTTGTATCCCGTCATATGCCGAACTAGTTGCATTGTGGATTTTGCCTAAAACATGATTTTAGAAAATATTCATTGAAAAAAGCTTTTTAAAAAACCACATTCGAAAACCTTTGTATGTTGAATTCTACATATGTCCTCTAGTGCTGAACGTTAAAAAAATATTTTAGACCCTTTTCAGAAAATGAAAAAATTTTAGTTTTTATAAAAAAACTTTTATTACATATGTCCTAGTGCTGAACGTTAAAAAAATATTTTAGACCCTTTTCATGCAAAATGTATAACAAATATTTTTCTCGTTTGTTATAAAGAACTTTGTATCCCTTCATATGCCGAACTAGTTGCATTGTGGATTTTGCCTAAAACATGATTTTAGAAAATATTCATTGAAAAAAGCTTTTTAAAAAACCACATTCGAAAACCTTTGTATGTTGAATTCTACATATGTCCCTAGTGCTGAACGTTAAAAAAATATTTTAGACCCTTTTCATGCAAAATGTATAACAAATATTTTTCTCGTTTGTTATAAAGAACTTTGTATCCCTTCATATGCCGAACTAGTTGCATTGTGGATTTTGCCTAAAACATGATTTTAGAAAATATTCATTGAAAAAAGCTTTTTAAAAAACCACATTCGAAAACCTTTGTATTTTGAATTCTACATATGTCCTTCTAGTGCTGAACGTTAAAAAAATATTTTAGACCCTTTTCATGCAAAATGTATAACAAATATTTTTCTCGTTTGTTATAAAGAACTTTGTATCCCTTCATATGCCGAACTAGTTGCATTGTGGATTTTGCCTAAAACATGATTTTAGAAAATATTCATTGAAAAAAGCTTTTTAAAAAACCACATTTGAAAACCTTTGTATGTTGAATTCTACATTTGTCCTAGTGCTGAACGTTAAAAAAAATATTTTAGACCCTTTTCATGCAAAATGTATAACAAATATTTTTCTCGTTTGTTATAAAGAACTTTGTATCCCTTCATATGCCGAACTAGTTGCATTGTGGATTTTGCCTAAAACATGATTTTAGAAAATATTCATTGAAAAAAGCTTTTTAAAAAACCACATTCGAAAACCTTTGTATGTTGAATTCTACATATGTCCTTGCTAGTGCTGAACGTTAAAAAAATATTTTAGACCCTTTTCATGCAAAATGTATAACAAATATTTTTCTCGTTTGTTATAAGGAACTTTGTATCCCGTCATATGCCGAACTAGTTGCATTGTGGATTTTGCCTAAAACATGATTTTAGAAAATATTCATTGAAAAAAGCTTTTTAAAAAACCACATTCGAAAACCTTTGTATGTTGAATTCTACATATGTCCTTCTAGTGCTGAACGTTAAAAAAATATTTTAGAACCTTTTCATGCAAAATGTATAACAAATATTTTTCTCGTTTGTTATAAAGAACTTTGTATCCCTTCATATGCCGAACTAGTTGCATTGTGGATTTTGCCTAAAACATGATTTTAGAAAATATTCATTGAAAAAAGCTTTTTAAAAAACCACATTCGAAAACCTTTGTATGTTTGAATTCTACATATGTCCTTCTAGTGCTGAACGTTAAAAAAATATTTTAGACCCTTTTCATGCTAAATGTATAACAAATATTTTTCTCGTTTGTTATAAAGAACTTTGTATCCCTTCATATGCCGAACTAGTTGCATTGTGGATTTTGCCTAAAACATGATTTTAGAATATATTCATTGAAAAAAGCTTTTTAAAAAACCACATTCGAAAACCTTTGTATTTTGAATTCTAGATATGTCCTTCTAGTGCTGAACGTTAAAAAAATATTTTAGACCCTTTTCATGCAAAATGTATAACAAACATTGTAAATGATATATTCTTAGTGCTGAACGAAAAAATATTTTAGACCCTTTTCATGCAAAATGTATAACAAATATTTTTCTCGTTTGTTATAAAGAACTTTGTATCCCTTCATATGCCGAACTAGTTGCATTGTGGATTTTGCCTAAAACATGATTTTAGAAAATATTCATTGAAAAAAGCTTTTTAAAAAACCACATTTGAAAACCTTTGTATGTTGAATTCTACATATGTCCTTCTAGTGCTGAACGTTAAAAAAATATTTTAGACCCTTTTCATGCAAAATGTATAACAAATATTTTTCTCGTTTGTTATAAAGAACTTTGTATCCCTTCATATGCCGAACTAGTTGCATTGTGGATTTTGCCTAAAACATGATTTTAGAAAATATTCATTGAAAAAAGCTTTTTAAAAAACCACATTTGAAAACCTTTGTATGTTGAATTCTACATTTGTCCTAGTGCTGAACGTTAAAAAAATATTTTAGACCCTTTTCATGCAAAATGTATAACAAATATTTTTCTCGTTTGTTATAAAGAACTTTGTATCCCTTCATATGCCGAACTAGTTGCATTGTGGATTTTGCCTAAAACATGATTTTAGAAAATATTCATTGAAAAAAGCTTTTTAAAAAACCACATTCGAAAACCTTTGTATGTTGAATTCTACATATGTCCTTCTAGTGCTGAACGTTAAAAAAATATTTTAGACCCTTTTCATGCAAAATGTATAACAAATATTTTTCTCGTTTGTTATAAAGAACTTTGTATCCCTTCATATGCCGAACTAGTTGCATTGTGGATTTTGCCTAAAACATGATTTTAGAAAATATTCATTGAAAAAAGCTTTTTAAAAAACCACATTCGAAAACCTTTGTATGTTGAATTCTACATATGTCCTTCTAGTGCTGAACGTTAAAAAAATATTTTAGACCCTTTTCATGCAAAATGTATAACAAATATTTTTCTCGTTTGTTATAAAGAACTTTGTATCCCTTCATATGCCGAACTAGTTGCATTGTGGATTTTGCCTAAAACATGATTTTAGAAAATATTCATTGAAAAAAGCTTTTTAAAAAACCACATTTGAAAACCTTTGTATGTTGAATTCTACATTTGTCCTAGTGCTGAACGTTAAAAAAATATTTTAGACCCTTTTCATGCAAAATGTATAACAAATATTTTTCTCGTTTGTTATAAAGAACTTTGTATCCCTTCATATGCCGAACTAGTTGCATTGTGGATTTTGCCTAAAACATGATTTTAGAAAATATTCATTGAAAAAAGCTTTTTAAAAAACCACATTCGAAAACCTTTGTATTTTGAATTCTACATATGTCCTTGTCTAGTGCTGAACGTTAAAAAAATATTTTAGACCCTTTTCATGCAAAATGTATAACAAATATTTTTCTCGTTTGTTATAAAGAACTTTGTATCCCTTCATATGCCGAACTAGTTGCATTGTGGATTTTGCCTAAAACATGATTTTAGAAAATATTCATTGAAAAAAGCTTTTTAAAAAACCACATTTCGAAAACCTTTGTATGTTGAATTCTACATATGTCCTTCGCTAGTGCTGAACGTTAAAAAAATATTTTAGACCCTTTTCATGCAAAATGTATAACAAATATTTTTCTCGTTTGTTATAAAGAACTTTGTATCCCTTCATATGCCGAACTAGTTGCATTGTGGATTTTGCCTAAAACATGATTTTAGAAAATATTCATTGAAAAAAGCTTTTAAAAAACCACATTCGAAAACCTTTGTATTTTGAATTCTACATATGTCCGCTAGTGCTGAACGTTAAAAAAATATTTTAGACCCTTTTCATGCAAAATGTATAACAAATATTTTTCTCGTTTGTTATAAAGAACTTTGTATCCCTTCATATGCCGAACTAGTTGCATTGTGGATTTTGCCTAAAACATGATTTTAGAAAATATTCATTGAAAAAAGCTTTTTAAAAAAACACATTCGAAAACCTTTGTATTTTGAATTCTACATATGTCCGTCTAGTGCTGAACGTTAAAAAAATATTTTAGACCCTTTTCATGCAAAATGTATAACAAATTTTTAAATTTCACGTTTTTTATAAAGAACTTTGTATCTACATATGTCCTTCTAGTTGCATTGAACGTAAAAAAATATTTTAGAAAATTTTCATGAAAAACTTTTATAAAAAATATTTTTTACGTTTTTTATAAAAAACTTTGTATCTACATATGTCCTTCTAGTGCTGAACGTTAAAAAAAACTATTTTAGACCCTTTTCATGAAAAATTTATAAAAAATATTTTTACGTTTTTTTATAAAAAAACTTTGTATCTACATATGTCCTTCTAGTGCTGAACGTAAAAAAATATTTTAGACCCTTTTCATGAAAAATGTATTTAAAAATATTTTTCGTTTGTTATAAAGAACTTTGTATCTATATGTCGTTCTAGTTGCTGACGTAAAAAAAATATTTTAGAAAATATTCATGAAAAAGATTTATAAAAAATACTTTTTACGTTTTTTATAGAAACTTTGTATCTACATATGTCCTTCTAGTGCTGAACGTTAAAAAAATATTTTAGACCCTTTTCATGCAAAATGTATAACAAATATTTTTCTCGTTTGTTATAAAGAACTTTGTATCCCTTCATATGCCGAACTAGTTGCATTGTGGATTTTGCCTAAAACATGATTTTAGAAAATATTCATTGAAAAAAGCTTTTTAAAAAACCACATTTGAAAACCTTTGTATGTTGAATTCTACATTTGTCCTAGTGCTGAACGTTAAAAAAAATATTTTAGACCCTTTTCATGCAAAATGTATAACAAATATTTTTCTCGTTTGTTATAAAGAACTTTGTATCCCTTCATATGCCGAACTAGTTGCATTGTGGATTTTGCCTAAAACATGATTTTAGAAAATATTCATTGAAAAAAGCTTTTAAAAAACCACATTCGAAAACCTTTGTATTTTGAATTCTACATATGTCCTTCTAGTGCTGAACGTTAAAAAAATATTTTAGACCCTTTTCATGCAAAATGTATAACAAATATTTTTTTCGTTTGTTATAAAGAACTTTGTATCCCCTTCTAGTGCTGAACTATTTAGCCATTGTGGATTTTTCTAAAACATGATTTTTTTTAGAAAAAACTTTGTATTACATATGAAGTTAAAAAAATATTAGACCTTTTCATGAAAAATTTATAAAAAACCACATTTGAAAAGTTTTTTATAAGTTGAATTCTACATATGTCCTTCTAGTGCTGAACGTTAAAAAAATATTTTAGACCCTTTTCATGCAAAATGTATAACAAATATTTTTCTCGTTTGTTATAAAGAACTTTGTATCCCTTCATATGCCGAACTAGTTGCATTGTGGATTTTGCCTAAAACATGATTTTAGAAAATATTCATTGAAAAAAGCTTTTTAAAAAACCACATTCGAAAACCTTTGTATTTTGAATTCTACATATGTCCTTTCTAGTGCTGAACGTTAAAAAAATATTTTAGACCCTTTTCATGCAAAATGTATAACAAATATTTTTCTCGTTTGTTATAAAGAACTTTGTATCCCTTCATATGCCGAACTAGTTGCATTGTGGATTTTGCCTAAAACATGATTTTAGAAAATATTCATTGAAAAAAGCTTTTTAAAAAACCACATTTGAAAACCTTTGTATGTTGAATTCTACATTTGTCCTAGTGCTGAACGTTAAAAAAATATTTTAGACCCTTTTCATGCAAAATGTATAACAAATATTTTTCTCGTTTGTTATAAAGAACTTTGTATCCCTTCATATGCCGAACTAGTTGCATTGTGGATTTTGCCTAAAACATGATTTTAGAAAATATTCATTGAAAAAAGCTTTTTAAAAAACCACATTCGAAAACCTTTGTATTTTGAATTCTACATATGTCCTTCTAGTGCTGAACGTTAAAAAAATATTTTAGACCCTTTTCATGCAAAATGTATAACAAATATTTTTCTCGTTTGTTATAAAGAACTTTGTATCCCGTCATATGCCGAACTAGTTGCATTGTGGATTTTGCCCAAAACATGATTTTAGAAAATATTCATTGAAAAAAGGTTTTTAAAAAACCACATTCGAAAACCTTTGTATTTTGAATTCTACATATGTCCTTGTCTAGTGCTGAACGTAAAAAAATATTTTAGACCCTTTTCATGCAAAATGTATAACAAATATTTTTCTCGTTTGTTATAAAGAACTTTGTATCCCGTCATATGCCGAACTAGTTGCATTGTGGATTTTGCCTAAAACATGATTTTAGAAAATATTCATTGAAAAAAGCTTTTAAAAAACCACATTCGAAAACCTTTGTATTTTGAATTCTACATATGTACTTCTAGTGCTGAACGTAAAAAAAATATTTTAGACCCTTTTCATGCAAAATGTATAACAAATATTTTTCTCGTTTGTTATAAAGAACTTTGTATCCCTTCATATGCCGAACTAGTTGCATTGTTGATTTTGCCTAAAACATGATTTTAGAAAATATTCATTGAAAAAAGCTTTTAAAAAACCACATTCGAAAACCTTTGTATTTTGAATTCTACATATGTCCGTCTAGTGCTGAACGTTAAAAAAATATTTTAGACCCTTTTCCTGCAAAATTTAATAAAAAAAATTCTCGTTTTTTATAAAGAACTTTGTATCCCTTCATATGCCCATCTAGTTGCATTGTGGATTGTGCCAAAACATGATTTTAGAAAATATTCATTGAAAAAACTTTATAAAAAATATTTTTACGTAAAACCTTTGTAGTTGAATTCTACATATGTCCTTCTAGTGCTGAACGTTAAAAAAATATTTTAGACCCTTTTCATGCAAAATGTATAACAAATATTTTTTCGTTTTGTTATAAAGAACTTTGTATCCCTTCATATGTCGAACTAGTTGCATTGTGAATTTTGCCTAAAACATGATTTTAGAAAATATTCATTGAAAAAATGCTTTTAAAAATATTTTTACGTTAAAACCTTTGTATGATCTACATATGTCCTTCTAGTGCTGAACGTAAAAAAATATTTTAGACCCATTTTCATGCAAAATTTATAACAAATATTTTTTTCGTTTTTTATAAAGAAGCTTTGTATCCCTTCATATGCCGAACTAGTTGCATGTGAGCCTAAAACATGATTTTAGAAATATTCATTGAAAAAAGCTTTTAAAAAACCACATTTGAAAACGCTTTGTATAAAATTGTATTCTACATATGTCCTTCTAGTGCTGAACGTAAAAAAAATATTTTAGACCCTTTTCATGCAAAATGTATAACAAATATTTATCTCGTTTGTTATAAAGAACTTTGTATCCCTTCATATGCCGAACTAGTTGCATTGTGGATTTTGCCTAAAACATGATTTTAGAAAATATTCATTGAAAAAAGCTTTTTAAAAAACCACATTCGAAAACCTTTGTATTTTGAATTCTACATATGTCCTTCTAGTGCTGAACGTTAAAAAAATATTTTAGAACCTTTTCATGCAAAATGTATAACAAATATTTTTCTCGTTTGTTATAAAGAACTTTGTATCCCTTCATATGCCGAACTAGTTGCATTGTGGATTTTGCCTAAAACATGATTTTAGAAAATATTCATTGAAAAAAGGTTTTTAAAAAACCACATTCGAAAACCTTTGTATTTTGAATTCTACATATGTCCTTCTAGTGCTGAACGTTAAAAAAATATTTTAGACCCTTTTCATGCAAAATGTATAACAAATATTTTTCTCGTTTGTTATAAGGAACTTTGTATCCCGTCATATGCCGAACTAGTTGCATTGTCGATTTTGCCTAAAACATGATTTTAGAAAATATTCATTGAAAAAAGCTTTTTAAAAAACCACATTTGAAAACCTTTGTATGTTGAATTCTACATATGTCCTTCTAGTGCTGAACGTTAAAAAAATATTTTAGACCCTTTTCATGCAAAATGTATAACAAATATTTTTCTCGTTTGTTATAAAGAACTTTGTATCCCTTCATATGCCGAACTAGTTGCATTGTGGATTTTGCCTAAAACATGATTTTAGAAAATATTCATTGAAAAAAGCTTTTAAAAAAAACCACATTCGAAAACCTTTGTATTTTTGAATTCTACATATGTCCGTCTAGTGCTGAACGTTAAAAAAATATTTTAGACCCTTTTCCTGCAAAATTTAAATAAAAAATATTTTTTCGTTTTTTATAAAGAACTTTGTATCCTACATATGTCCTTCTAGTTGCATTGAACGTTTTGCCAAAAAAATATTTTAGAAACTATTCATTGAAAAACTTTATAAAAAATAACGTTTTTAAAAAACTTTGTATGTTGAATTCTACATATGTCCTTCTAGTGCTGAACGTTAAAAAAAATATTTTAGACCCTTTTCATGCAAAATTTATAACAAATATTTTTACGTTTTTTATAAAGAACTTTGTATCCTACATATGTCCTTCTAGTTGCATGTGGATTTTGCGTAAAAAAATATTTTAGAACCTATTCATTGAAAAAATGTATTTAAAATATTTTTACGTTTTTAAAAAAACTTTGTATGTTGAATTCTACATATGTCCTTCTAGTGCTGAACGTAAAAAAAATATTTTAGACCCATTTCATGAAAAATTTATAACAAATATTTTTTACGTTTTTTATAAAAAAGCTTTGTATCCTACATATGTCCTTCTAGTTGCATTGTGGACGTTGCCAAAAAATGATTTTAGACCCTTTTCATGAAAAATTTATAATTTTTTTTTAAAACGTTTTTTATAAAAAAACATTGTATCTACATATGTCCTTCTAGAGCTGCACGTAAAAAAAATATTTTAGACCCTTTTCATGCAAAATGTATAACAAATATTTATCTCGTTTGTTATAAAGAACTTTGTATCCCTTCATATGCCGAACTAGTTGCATTGTGGATTTTGCCTAAAACATGATTTTAGAAAATATTCAGTGAAAAAAGCTTTTTAAAAAACCACATTCGAAAACCTTTGTATTTTGAATTCTACATATGTCCTTCTAGTGCTGAACGTTAAAAAAATATTTTAGACCCTTTTCATGCAAAATGTATAACAAACTTTTTTCTCGTTTGTTATAAAGAACTTTGTATCCCTTCATATGCCGAACTAGTTGCATTGTTGATTTTGCCTAAAACATGATTTTAGAAAATATTCATTGAAAAAAGCTTTTTAAAAAACCACATTTGAAAACCTTTGTATGTTGAATTCTACATTTGTCCTAGTGCTGAACGTTAAAAAAATATTTTAGACCCTTTTCATGCTAAATGTATAACAAATATTTTTCTCGTTTGTTATAAAGAACTTTGTATCCCTTCATATGCCGAACTAGTTGCATTGTGGATTTTGCCTAAAACATGATTTTAGAAAATATTCATTGAAAAAAGCTTTTTAAAAAACCACATTTGAAAACCTTTGTATTTTGAATTCTACATATGTCCTTCTAGTGCTGAACGTTAAAAAAATATTTTAGACCCTTTTCATGCAAAATGTATAACAAATATTTTTCTCGTTTGTTATAAAGAACTTTGTATCCCTTCATATGCCGAACTAGTTGCATTGTGGATTTTGCCTAAAACATGATTTTAGAAAATATTCATTGAAAAAAGGTTTTTAAAAAACAACATTCGAAAACCTTTGTATTTTGAATTCTACATATGTCCTTCGTCCTAGTGCTGAACGTAAAAAAAATATTTTAGACCCTTTTCATGCAAAATGTATAACAAATATTTTTCTCGTTTGTTATAAGGAACTTTGTATCCCGTCATATGCCGAACTAGTTGCATTGTGGATTTTGCCTAAAACATGATTTTAGAAAATATTCATTGAAAAAAGCTTTTTAAAAAACCACATTCGAAAACCTTTGTATTTTGAATTCTACATATGTCCTTTTCTAGTGCTGAACGTTAAAAAAATATTTTAGAACCTTTTCATGCAAAATGTATAACAAATATTTTTCTCGTTTGTTATAAAGAACTTTGTATCCCTTCATATGCCGAACTAGTTGCATTGTTGATTTTGCCTAAAACATGATTTTAGAAAATATTCATTGAAAAAAGCTTTTAAAAAAACCACATTCGAAAACCTATGTATTTTGAATTCTACATATGTCCGTCTAGTGCTGAACGTTAAAAAAATATTTTAGACCCTTTTCATGAAAATGTATAAAAAATATTCACGTTTTTTATAAAAGAACTTTGTATCCCTACATATGTCCTTCTAGTTGCATTGTGAACGTCCTAAAAAACTATTTTAGACCCTTTTCATTGAAAAAAATTTATAAAAAAATATTTTTATGTTTTAAAAAAAGCTTTGTAATCTACATATGTCCTTCTAGTGCTGAACGTTAAAAAAATATTTTAGACCCTTTTCATGCAAAATGTAAACAAATAAAAATCACGTTTTTTATAAAGAACTTTGTATCCTACATATGTCCTTCTAGTGCATGTGAACGTAAAAAATGATTTTAGAACCTTTTCATTGAAAAATTTATAAAAAAATATTTTTTATGTTTTTATAAAAAAGCTTTGTATGTCTACATATGTCCTTCTAGTGCTGAACGTTAAAAAAATATTTTAGACCCTTTTCATGCAAAATTTATACAAATATTTTTTTAAAACGTTTTTTATAAAAAACATTGTATCTACATATGTCCTTCTAGTAGCATTGTGGACGTAAAAAATATTTTAGACCCTTTTCATTGAAAAAAGCTTTATAAAAATATTTTTACGTTTTTTATAAAAAATAACTTTGTATCTACATATGTCCTTCTAGTGCTGAACGTTAAAAAAATATTTTAGACCCTTTTCATGCAAAATGTATAACAAATATTTTTCTCGTTTGTTATAAAGAACTTTGTATCCCTTCATATGCCGAACTAGTTGCATTGTGGATTTTGCCTAAAACATGATTTTGGAAAATATTCATTGAAAAAAGCTTTTTAAAAAACCACATTTGAAAACCTTTGTATGTTGAATTCTACATTTGTCCTAGTGCTGAACGTAAAAAAAAATATTTTAGACCCTTTTCATGCTAAATGTATAACAAATATTTTTCTCGTTTGTTATAAAGAACTTTGTATCCCTTCATATGCCGAACTAGTTGCATTGTGGATTTTGCCTAAAACATGATTTTAGAAAATATTCATTGAAAAAAGCTTTTTAAAAAACCACATTCGAAAACCTTTGTATTTTGAATTCTACATATGTCCTATTGCTGAACGTTAAAAAAATATTTTAGACCCTTTTCATGCAAAATGTATAACAAATATTTTTCTCGTTTGTTATAAAGAACTTTGTATCCCTTCATATGCCGAACTAGTTGCATTGTGGATTTTGCCTAAAACATGATTTTAGAAAATATTCATTTAAAAAAGATTTTTAAAAAACCACATTCGAAAACCTTTGTATTTTGAATTCTACATATGTCCTTCTAGTGCTGAACGTAAAAAAATATTTTAGACCCTTTTCATGCAAAATGTATAACAAATATTTTTCTCGTTTGTTATAAGGAACTTTGTATCCCGTCATATGCCGAAACTAGTTGCATTGTGGATTTTGCCTAAAACATGATTTTAGAAAATATTCATTGAAAAAAGCTTTTTAAAAAACCACATTCGAAAACCTTTGTATTTTGAATTCTACATATGTCCTTCTAGTGCTGAACGTTAAAAAAATATTTTAGACCCTTTTCATGCAAAATGTATAACAAATATTTTTCTCGTTTGTTATAAAGAACTTTGTATCCCTTCATATGCCGAACTAGTTCCATTGTGGATTTTGCCTAAAACATGATTTTAGAAAATATTCATTGAAAAAAGCTTTTAAAAAAACCACATTCGAAAACCTATGTATTTTGAATTCTACATATGTCCGTCTAGTGCTGAACGTTAAAAAAATATTTTAGACCCTTTTCATGAAAGATGTAAATAAAAAAAAATCACGTTTTTTATAAAAAACTTTGTATCTACATATGTCCTTCTAGTGCTGAACGTTAAAAAACTATTTTAGACCCTTTTCATGAAAAATTTATAAAAAATATTTTTTACGTTTTTTATAAAAAAACTTTGTATCTACATATGTCCTTCTAGTGCTGAACGTAAAAAAAATATTTTAGACCCATTTCATGAAAAATTTATAAAAAATATTTTTTATGTTTTTTATAAAAAAAGCTTTGTATCTACATATGTCCTTCTAGTGCTGAACGTTAAAAAAATATTTTAGACCCTTTTCATGCAAAATGTATAACAAATATTTTTCTCGTTTGTTATAAAGAACTTTGTATCCCTTCATATGCCGAACTAGTTGCATTGTTGATTTTGCCTAAAACATGATTTTGGAAAATATTCATTGAAAAAAGCTTTTTAAAAAACCACATTTGAAAACCTTTGTATGTTGAATTCTACATTTGTCCTAGTGCTGAACGTTAAAAAAAATATTTTAGACCCTTTTCATGCAAAATGTATAACAAATATTTTTCTCGTTTGTTATAAAGAACTTTGTATCCCTTCATATGCCGAACTAGTTGCATTGTGGATTTTGCCTAAAACATGATTTTAGAAAATATTCATTGAAAAAAGCTTTTTAAAAAACCACATTTGAAAACCTTTGTATTTTGAATTCTACATATGTCCTTCTAGTGCTGAACGTTAAAAAAATATTTTAGACCCTTTTCATGCAAAATGTATAACAAATATTTTTCTCGTTTGTTATAAAGAACTTTGTATCCCTTCATATGCCGAACTAGTTGCATTGTTGATTTTGCCTAAAACATGATTTTAGAAAATATTCATTGAAAAAAGGTTTTTAAAAAACCACATTCGAAAACCTTTGTATTTTGAATTCTACATATGTCCTTCTAGTGCTGAACGTTAAAAAAATATTTTAGACCCTTTTCATGAAAAATGTAAATAAAAAAAAATCACGTTTTTTATAAAAAACTTTGTATCTACATATGTCCTTCTAGTGCTGAACGTTAAAAAACTATTTTAGACCCTTTTCATGAAAAATTTATAAAAAATATTTTTTACGTTTTTTATAAAAAACTTTGTATCTACATATGTCCTTCTAGTGCTGAAGTAAAAAAATATTTTAGACCCATTTCATGAAAAAATTTATAAAAAATATATTTTATGTTTTTTAAAAAAAGCTTTGTATCTACATATGTCCTTCTAGTGCTGAACGTTAAAAAAATATTTTAGACCCTTTTCATGCAAAATGTATTAAATATTTTTTTTAACGTTTGTTATAAAGAACATTGTATCCTACATATGTCCTACTAGTTGCTTGTGGATTTTGCCTAAAAACATGATTTTAGAACTATTCATGAAAAAAGTTTTATAAAAAAACATTTTTACGTTTTTTTATAAATAATTTGTATTCTACATATGTCCTTCTAGTGCTGAACGTTAAAAAAATATTTTAGACCCTTTTCATGCAAAATGTATAACAAATATTTTTCTCGTTTGTTATAAAGAACTTTGTATCCCTTCATATGCCGAACTAGTTGCATTGTTGATTTTGCCTAAAACATGATTTTGGAAAATATTCATTGAAAAAAGCTTTTTAAAAAACCACATTTGAAAACCTTTGTATGTTGAATTCTACATTTGTCCTAGTGCTGAACGTTAAAAAAAAATATTTTAGACCCTTTTCATGCTAAATGTATAACAAATATTTTTCTCGTTTGTTATAAAGAACTTTGTATCCCTTCATATGCCGAACTAGTTGCATTGTGGATTTTGCCTAAAACATGATTTTAGAAAATATTCATTGAAAAAAGCTTTTTAAAAAACCACATTTGAAAACCTTTGTATTTTGAATTCTACATATGTCCTTCTAGTGCTGAACGTTAAAAAAATATTTTAGACCCTTTTCATGCAAAATGTATAACAAATATTTTTCTCGTTTGTTATAAAGAACTTTGTATCCCTTCATATGCCGAACTAGTTGCATTGTTGATTTTGCCTAAAACATGATTTTAGAAAATATTCATTGAAAAAAGGTTTTTAAAAAACCACATTCGAAAACCTTTGTATTTTGAATTCTACATATGTCCTTCTAGTGCTGAACGTTAAAAAAATATTTTAGACCCTTTTCATGCAAAATGTATAACAAACATTTTTCTCGTTTGTTATAAGGAACTTTGTATCCCGTCATATGCCGAACTAGTTGCATTGTGGATTTTGCCTAAAACATGATTTTAGAAAATATTCATTGAAAAAAGCTTTTTAAAAAACCACATTCGAAAACCTTTGTATTTTGAATTCTACATATGTCCTTCTAGTGCTGAACGTTAAAAAAATATTTTAGAACCTTTTCATGCAAAATGTATAACAAATATTTTTCTCGTTTGTTATAAAGAACTTTGTATCCCTTCATATGCCGAACTAGTTGCATTGTGGATTTTGCCTAAAACATGATTTTAGAAAATATTCATTGAAAAAAGCTTTTAAAAAAACCACATTCGAAAACCTTTGTATTTTGAATTCTACATATGTCCGTCTAGTGCTGAACGTTAAAAAAATATTTTAGACCCTTTTCATGAAAAATGTAAATAAAAAAAAATCACGTTTTTTATAAAAAACTTTGTATCTACATATGTCCTTCTAGTGCTGAACGTTAAAAAAATATTTTAGACCCTTTTCATGAAAACTTTATAAAAAATATTTTTTACGTTTTTTATAAAAAAACTTTGTATCTACATATGTCCTTCTAGTTGCATGTGAAGCGTAAAAAAATATTTTAGACCCATATTCATGAAAAAAATTTATAAAAAAATATTTTTTATGTTAAAAAAAGCTTTGTATCTACATATGTCCTTCTAGTGCTGAACGTTAAAAAAATATTTTAGACCCTTTTCATGCAAAATGTATAACAAATATTTTTCTCGTTTGTTATAAAGAACTTTGTATCCCTTCATATGCCGAACTAGTTGCATTGTGGATTTTGCCTAAAACATGATTTTAGAAAATATTCATTTAAAAAAGCTTTTTAAAAAACCACATTCGAAAACCTTTGTATGTTGAATTCTACATTTGTCCTAGTGCTGAACGTAAAAAAAATATTTTAGACCCTTTTCATGCTAAATGTATAACAAATATTTTTCTATTTTGTTATAAAGAACTTTGTATCCCTTCATATGCCGAACTAGTTGCATTGTGGATTTTGCCTAAAACATGATTTTAGAAAATATTCATTGAAAAAAGCTTTTTAAAAAACCACATTTGAAAACCTTTGTATTTTGAATTCTACATATGTCCTTCTAGTGCTGAACGTTAAAAAAATATTTTAGAACCTTTTCATGCAAAATGTATAACAAATATTTTTCTCGTTTGTTATAAAGAACTTTGTATCCCTTCATATGCCGAACTAGTTGCATTGTTGATTTTGCCTAAAACATGATTTTAGAAAATATTCATTGAAAAAAGGTTTTTAAAAAACCACATTCGAAAACCTTTGTATTTTGAATTCTACATATGTCCTTCTAGTGCTGAACGTTAAAAAAATATTTTAGACCCTTTTCATGCAAAATGTAAATAAAAAATATTTTTACGTTTTTTTATAAAAAACTTTGTATCTACATATGTCCTTCTAGTGCTGAACGTTAAAAAAATATTTTAGACCCTTTTCATGAAAAATTTATAAAAAATATTTTTTTCGTTTTTTATTAAAAAAACTTTGTATCTACATATGTCCTTCTAGTGCATTGTGAACGTAAAAAATATTTTAGACCCATTTCATGAAAAATTTATAAAAAATATTTTTTACGTTTTTTATAAAAAAAGCTTTGTATCTACATATGTCCTTCTAGTGCTGAACGTTAAAAAAATATTTTAGACCCTTTTCATGAAAAATTTATAATTTTTTTTTTAAACGTTTTTTATAAAAAAACATTGTATCTACATATGTCCTTCTAGAGCTGCACGTAAAAAAAATATTTTAGACCCTTTTCATGAAAAATTTATAAAAAATATTTTTTACGTTTTTTATAAAAATAACTTTGTATCTACATATGTCCTTCTAGTGCTGAACGTTAAAAAAATATTTTAGACCCTTTTCATGCAAAATGTATAACAAATATTTTTCTCGTTTGTTATAAAGAATTTTGTATCCCTTCATATGCCGAACTAGTTGCATTGTGGATTTTGCCTAAAACATGATTTTGGAAAATATTCATTGAAAAAAGCTTTTTAAAAAACCACATTTGAAAACCTTTGTATGTTGAATTCTACATTTGTCCTAGTGCTGAACGTAAAAAAAATATTTTAGACCCTTTTCATAAAAAATTTATAAAAAATATTTTTTTCGTTTTTTATAAAAATAACTTTGTATCTACATATGCCGTACTAGTTGCATTGTGAACGTAAAAAATATTTTAGAACCTATTCATGAAAAAAACTTTATAAAAAATATTTTGTCGTTTTTTAAAAACTTTGTATGAATCTACATATGTCCTTCTAGTGCTGAACGTTAAAAAACTATTTTAGACCCTTTTCATGCAAAATATATAACAAATATTTTTTTCGTTTGTTATAAAAAACTTTGTATCTACATATGTCCTTCTAGTGCTGAACGTTAAAAAAATATTTTAGACCCTTTTCATAAAAAATTTATAAAAATATTTTTTACGTTTTTTATAAAAAAACGTTGAATCTACATATGTCCTACTAGTGCTGAACGTAAAAAAATATTTTAGACCCTTTTCATGAAAAATTTATAAAAAATATTTTGCGTTTTTTATAAAAAAACTTTGTATCTACATATGTCCTTCTAGTGCTGAACGTTAAAAAAACTATTTTAGACCCTTTTCATGAAAAAATCTATAAAAAATATTTTTTACGTTTTTATAAAGAACTTTGTATCTACATATGTCCTTCTAGTGCTGAACGTTAAAAAAATATTTTAAACCCTTTTCATAAAAAATTTATAAAAATATTTTTTTACGTTTTTTAAAAAAAAACTTTGTATCTACATATGTCCTTCTAGTGCTGAACGTTAAAAAAATATTTTAGACCCTTTTCATAAAAATTTATAAAAAACATTTTTTTAGTTTTTTATAAAAAAACTTTGTATCCTACATATGTCCTTCTAGTGCTGAGCGTAAAAAAATATTTTCGACCCTTTTCATGAAAAAATTTATAAAAAATATTTTTTTACGTTTTTTTATAAAAAAACGTTGAATCTACATATGTCCTTCTAGTGCTGAACGTAAAAAAATATTTTAGACCCTTTTCATGAAAAATTTATAAAAAATATTTTGTACGTTTTTATAAAAAACTTTGTATCTACATATGTCCTTCTAGTGCTGAACGTTAAAAAACTATTTTAGACCCTTTTCATGAAAAAAATCTATAAAAAATATTTTTACGTTTTTTATAAAAACTTTGTATTGTCTACATATGTCCTTCTAGTGCTGAACGTTAAAAAAATATTTTAGACCCTTTTCATAAAAAATTTATAAAAAATATTTTTTACGTTTTTTTAAAAAAACTTTGTATCTACATATGTCCTTCTAGTGCTGAACGTTTAAAAAAATATTTTAGACCCTTTTCATAAAAAATTTATAAAAAATATTTTTTAGTTTTTTTATAAAAAAACTTTGTATCTACATATGTCCTTCTAGTTGCTGAACGTAAAAAAAATATTTTCGACCCTTTTCATGAAAAAATTTATAAAAAATATTTTTTACGTTTTTTATAAAAAAACGTTGAATCTACATATGTCCTTCTAGTGCTGAACGTAAAAAAAATATTTTAGACCCTTTTCATGAAAAAATTTATAAAAAATATTTTGTACGTTTTTTATAAAAAAACTTTGTATCTACATATGTCCTTCTAGTTGCTGAACGTTAAAAAACTATTTTAGACCCTTTTCATGAAAAAATCTATAAAAAATATTTTTTACGTTATAAAAAACTTTGTATCTACATATGTCCTTCTAGTGCTGAACGTTAAAAAAATATTTTAAACCCTTTTCATAAAAAATTTATAAAAAATATTTTTTACGTTTTTAAAAAAAAAACTTTGTATCTACATATGTCCTTCTAGTGCTGAACGTTAAAAAAATATTTTAGACCCTTTTCATAAAAAATTTATAAAAAACATTTTTTAGTTTTTTTATAAAAAAAACTTTGTATCTACATATGTCCTTCTAGTGCTGAACGTAAAAAAAATATTTTCGACCCTTTTCATGAAAAATTTATAAAAAATATTTTTTACGTTTTTTATAAAAAAACGTTGAATCTACATATGTCCTTCTAGTGCTGAACGTAAAAAAATATTTTAGACCCTTTTCATGAAAAATTTATAAAAAATATTTTGTACGCTTTTTTATAAAAAAACGTTGAATCTACATATGTCCTTCTAGTGCTGAACGTAAAAAAAATATTTTAGACCCTTTTCATGAAAAATTTATAAAAAATATTTTGTACGTTTTTTATAAAAAAAACTTTGTATCTACATATGTCCTTCTAGTGCTGAACGTTAAAAAACTATTTTAGACCCTTTTCATGAAAATCTATAAAAATATTTTTACGTTTTTTATAAAAAACTTTGTATCTACATATGTCCTTCTAGTGCTGAACGTTAAAAAAATATTTTAAACCCTTTTCATAAAAAATTTATAAAAAATATTTTTTTACGTTTTAAAAAAAAACTTTGTATCTACATATGTCCTTCTAGTGCTGAACGTTAAAAAAATATTTTAGACCCTTTTCATAAAAAAATTATAAAAACATTTTTTAGTTTTTTTATAAAAAAACTTTGTATCCTACATATGTCCTTCTAGTGCTGAACGTAAAAAAATATTTTCGACCCTTTTCATGAAAAATTTATAAAAAATATTTTTTACGTTTTTTATAAAAAAAACGTTGAATCTACATATGTCCTTCTAGTGCTGAACGTAAAAAAAATATTTTAGACCCTTTTCATGAAAAATTTATAAAAAATATTTTTTACGTTTTTTATAAAAAAACTTTGTATCTACATATGTCCTTCTAGTGCTGAACGTTAAAAAACTATTTTAGACCCTTTTCATGAAAAATCTATAAAAAATATTTTTTACGTTTTTTATAAAAAAACTTTGTATCTACATATGTCCTTCTAGTGCTGAACGTTAAAAAAATATTTTAAACCCTTTTCATAAAAAATTTATAAAAAATATTTTTTACGTTTTTAAAAAAAAAACTTTGTATCTACATATGTCCTTCTAGTGCTGAACGTTAAAAAAATATTTTAGACCCTTTTCATAAAAAAATTTATAAAAAATTTTTTAGTTTTTTATAAAAAAACTTTGTATCTACATATGTCCTTCTAGTGCTGAACGTTAAAAAAATATTTTAGACCCTTTTCATGAAAAATTTATTAAAAATATTTTTTACGTTTTTATATAAAAAACTTTGTATCTACATATGTCCTTCTAGTGCTGAACGTAAAAAAAATATTTTAGACCCTTTTCATGAAAAATTTATAAAAAATATTTTTTACGTTTTTTATAAAAAAAACTTTGTATCTACATATGTCCTTCTAGTGCTGAACGTTAAAAAAATATTTTAGAACCTTTTCATGAAAAATTTATAAAAAATATTTTTTACGTTTTTTATAAAAAAACTTTGTATCTACATATGTCCTTGATTAAATTGTTTTTTTTCCTCATCAATCTACACACAATACCCCATAATGACAAAGCAAAAGCAGGTTTTTAGAAATGTTAGCAAATGTATTACAAATAAAAAACTGAAATATCACATCTACATGAGGATTCAGACCCTTTACTCAGTACTTTGTTGAAGCACCTTTGGCAGTGATTACTTCCGAGTCTTCTTGGGTATGACGCTACAAGTTTGGCACACCTGTATTTGGGGAGTTTCTCCCATTTTTCTCTGCAGATCCTCTTAGGCTCTGTCAGGTTCGATGGGGAGCGTCGCTGCACAGCTATTTTCAGGTCTCTCCAGAGATATTAGATTGGGTTCAAGTCCGGGCTCTGACTGGGCCACTCAAGGACATTCAGAGACTTGTCCCGAAGCCACTCCTGCGTTGTCTTGGCTGTGTGCATAGAGTCGTTGTCTTGTTGGAAGGTGAACCATCACCTCAGTCTGAGGTCCTGAGCGCCCTAGAGCAGGTTTTCATCAAGGATCTCTCTTTACTTTGCTCCGTTAATCTTTACCTTGATCCTGACTAGTCTCCCAGTCCCCGCCGCTAAAAAACATCCCGACATCATGATGCTGCCACCACCATGCTTCACAGTAGGGATGGTGCCAGGTTTCCTCCAGACGTGACGCTTGGCATTCAGGCCAAAGAGTTCAATCTTGGTTTCATCATACCAGA
>NW_025535087.1:60000-65000 GCF_020615455.1 Coregonus clupeaformis
AGTAGTTGGTCCAGGTCAGGGTGTTATATAGTAGTTGGTCCAGATCAAGTGTGTTATATAGTAGTTGGTCCAGGTCAGTGTGTTATATAGTAGTTGGCAGGTTAGATCAGTGTGTTATATAGTAGTTGGTCCAGGTCAGATCAATGTGTTATATAGTAGTTGGTCCAGGTAGATCAGTGTGTTATATAGTAGTTGGTCCAGATCAGTGTGTTATATAGTAGTTGGTCCAGGTCAGATCATTGTGTTATATAGTAGTTGGCAGGTCAGATCAGTGTGTTATATAGTAGTTGGTCCAGGTCAGATAAGGTGTTATATAGTAGTTGGCAGGTTAGTTCAGTGTGTTATATAGTAGTTGGCAGGTCAGATCAGTGTGTTATATAGTAGTTGGCAGGTCAGATGAGTGTGTTATATAGTAGTTGGTCCAGGTCAGATCAATGTGTTATATAGTAGTTGGTCCAGGTCAGATCAGTGTGTTATATAGTTGTTGGTCCAGGTCAGTGTGTTATATAGTAGTTGGTCCAGGTCAGATCAGTGTGCTATATAGTACATTTTTTTGGTATAGTCAGATCAATGTGTTATATAGTAGTTGGTCCAGGTCAGTGTGTTATACAGTAGTTGGTCCAGGTCAGTGTGTTATATAGTAGTTGGTCCAGGTCAGTTCAGGGTGTTCTATAGTAGTTGGTCCAGGTCAGGGTGTTATATAGTAGTTGGTCGAGTTCAGTGTGTTATATAGTAGTTGGTCCAGGTCAGTGTGTTATATAGTAGTTGGTCCAGGTCAGTGTGTTATATAGTAGTTGGTCCAGATCAGTCGTGTGTTATATAGTAGTTGGTCCAGGTCAGTGTGTTATATAGTAGTTGGTCCAGGTCAGTGTGTTATATAGTAGTTGGTCCAGGTCAGATCAGTGTGTTATATAGTAGTTGGCAGGTTATCAGTGTGTTATATAGTAGTTTGAGGTTCAGATCAGTGTGTTATATAGTAGTTGGTCCAGGTTAGATCAGTGTGTTATATAGTAGTTAGTCCAGGTCAGACAATGTGTTATATAGTAGTTGGCGGTCAGATCAGTGTGTTATATAGTAGTTGGCAGGTTAGATCAGTGTTTTATATAGTAGTTGGTCCAGGTCGATCAGTGTGTTATATAGTAGTTGGTCCAGGTCAGTGTGTTATATAGTAGTTGGTCCAGGTCAGTGTGTTATATAGTAGTTGGTCCAGGTCAGTGTGTTATATAGTAGTTGGTCCAGGTCAGTGTGTTATATAGTAGTTGGTCCAGGTCAGTGTGTTATATAGTAGTTGGTCCAGGTCAGTGTGTTATATAGTAGTTGGTCCAGATCAGTGTGTTATATAGTAGTTGGTCCAGATCAGTGTGTTATATAGTAGTTGGTCCAGGTCAGTGTGTTATATAGTAGTTGGTCCAGGTCAGTGTGTTATATAGTAGTTGGTCCAGATCAGTGTGTTATATAGTAGTTGGTCCAGGTCAGTGTGTTATATAGTAGTTGGTCCAGATCAGTGTGTTATATAGTAGTTGGGTCCAGGTCAGATCAGTGTGTTATATAGTAGTTGGTCCAGGTCAGTGTGTTATATAGTAGTTGGTCCAGGTCAGTGTGTTATATAGTAGTTGGTCCAGATCAGTGTGTTATATAGTAGTTGGTCCAGATCAGTGTGTTATATAGTAGTTGGTCCAGGTCAGTGTGTTATATAGTAGTTGGTCCAGATCCGTGTGTTATATAGTAGTTGGTCCAGGAGATCAGTGTGTTATATAGTAGTTGGTCCAGGTCAGTGTGTTATATAGTAGTTGGTCCAGGTCAGTGTGTTATATAGTAGTTGGTCCAGGTCAGTGTGTTATATAGTAGTTGGTCCAGGTCAGTGTGTTATATAGTAGTTGGTCCAGGTCAGTGTGTTATATAGTAGTTGGTCCAGAGGTCAGTGTGTTATATAGTAGTTGGTCCAGATCAGTGTGTTATACAGTAGTTGGTCCAGGTCAGTGTGTTATATAGTAGTTGGTCCAGGTCAGTGTGTTATATAGTAGTTGGTCCAGGTCAGATCAATGTGTTATATAGTAGTTGGCAGGTTAGATCAGTGTGTTATATAGTAGTTGGCAGGTCAGATCAGTGTGTTATATAGTAGTTGGTCCAGGTCAGTGTGTTATATAGTAGTTGGTCCAGGTCAGTGTGTTATATAGTAGTTGGTCCAGGTCAGTGTGTTATATAGTAGTTGGTCCAGGTCAGTGTGTTATATAGTAGTTGGTCAAGGTCAGTGTGTTATATAGTAGTTGGTCCAGGTCAGTGTGTTATATAGTAGTTGGTCCAGGTCAGATCAGTGTTATATAGTAGTTGGTCCAGGTCAGTGTGTTATATAGTAGTTGGTCCATGTCAGTGTGTTATATAGTAGTTGGTCCAGGTCAGTGTGTTATACAGTAGTTGGTCCAGGTCAGTGTGTTAGTAGTCCAGGTCAGTGTGTTATGTAGTAGTGGTCCAGATCAGTGTGTTATGTAGTAGTTGGTCCAGAGGGTGTGTTATATAGTAGTTGGCGGTCCAGGTCAGTGTGTTATGAGTAGTTGGCAGTCCAGTGTGTTATATAGTATTGGTCCAGTAACTAGTGTGTTATATAGTAGTTGGTGTCCAGGTGAGTGTGTTATATAGTAGTTGGCAGTAGTGAGTGTGTTATATAGTAGTTGGTCCGGTAATCAGTGTGTTATTAGTATGGTACCAGGTCAGTGTGTTATAGAGTAGTTGCAGTCACAGTGTGTTAAGTATGGCAGTATCCAGGTTGTGTTATATAGTAGTTGGTCCAGGTCGGTGTGTTATGTAGTAGTTGGTACCAGGTCAGTGTGTTATATAGTCCTCTATAGCTATACAGTGCATAGTATTCCAGGACCCCTTGATTTTTCCACATTTTGTTACGTTAAGGCCTCCTTATTTAAAATTGATTAAATTGTTTTTTTCCCTCATCGAATCTACACACAATACCCCATAATGACAAAGCAAAAGCAGGTTTTTAGAAATGTTAGGAAATGTATTACAAAAAAAAACTGAAATACATCTACATGAGGATTCAGACCCTTTACTCGAGTACTTTGTTGAATCTTTGGCAGTGATTACTTCCGAGGTCTTCTGGGTATGATGCTACAAGGTTTAGCACACCTGAGTTTGGGGAGTTTCTCCCATTTTTTCTCTGCTGATCTCTCAGGCTCTGTCAGGTTCGATGGGGGAGGGGCGTCGCTGCATAGCTATTTTCAGGTCCGGGCTCTGACTGGGCCCACTCAAGAACATTCGAGAGGACTTGTCCCGAAGCCACTCCTGCGTTGTCTTGGCTGTGTGGCATAGAGTTGTTGTCTTGTTGCCAGGTGAAACCATCACCTCAGTCTGAGGTCCTGAGCGCCCTAGGAGCAGGTTTTCATCAAAGGATCTCTCTTTTCGCACTCCGTTAATCTTTACCTTGATCCTGACTAGTCTCCCAGTCCCGCACGCCGCTAAAAAACATCCCGACATCATGATGCTGCCACCATGTCTTCACAGTAGGGATGGTGCCAGGTTTCCTCCAGACGTGACGCCATTATTCAGGCCAAAGAAAGTTCAATCTTGGTTTCATCAGACCAGAGAATCTTGTTTGTCTGGCCACTCTACCATAAAAGGCCTGATTGGTGGAGTGCTGTAGAGATAGGTTGTCCTTCTGGAAGGTTCTCCCATCTCCACAGAGGAACTCTGGAGCTCTGTCAGAGTGACCATCGGGTTCTTGTTCACCTCCCCTGACCAAGGCCCTTCTCCCCCGGATGCTCAGTTTGACTGGGCGGCCAGTTCTATGAAGAGTCTTGGTGGTTCAAAAGAAGTTCTTCCATTTAAGAATGTGATGGAGGCCACTGTGTTCTTGGAGACCTTCAATGCTGCGGACATGTTTTGGTACCCTTCCCCAGATCTGTGCCTCGACAACAATCCTGTCTCGGAGCTCCTACGGACAATTCCTTTGAACTCATGGCTTGGTTTTTGCTCTGACATGCACTGTCAACTGTGGACCTTATATAGACAGGTGTGTGCCTTTCCAAATCATGTCCAATCAATTTGAATTTACCACAGGTGGACTCCAATCAAGTTGGAGAAACATCTCAAGGATGATCGATGGAAACAGGATGTAGCCGAGTCTCAATTTTCTGAGTCTCCTAGCAAAGGGTCTGAATACTTATGTAAATAAAAAGGTATTTCTGTTTTTTATTTTTAATACATTTGCAAAAATGGTCTCCAAACCTGTTTCTTTGTCATTATGGGCTATTGTGTGTATATTGATGAGGAACATTTTAATTTAATCAATTTTAGAATAAGGCTGTAACGAACAAAATGTGGAAAGTCAAAGGGGCCTGAATACTTTCAGAATACACTGTAGATCATCCATCAACACTAATCGGACAGACAGAGAGACAGACAGACAGACAGACACAGAGAGACGGACAGACGGACAGACAGGACAGACAGACAGACAGACAGACAGACAGACAGACAGGCAGACAGGTAGCACAGACAGGCAGGCAGGCAGGCAGACAGGCGAGGCAGACAGACACACAGACAGACAGACAGACAGACAGACAGACAGACAGACAGACAGACAGACAGACAGACACAGAGAGACGGACAGACGGACAGACAGACAGACAGACAGACAGACAGACAGGCAGGCAGGCAGACAGACAGACAGACAGACAGACAGACAGACAGACAGAAAGAAAGAGACAGAAAGAAAGAGACAGAGAGACAGAGAGACAGACAGACAAGCACACAGATTAGTGGGACTGGCCTGTAATTCCCCCTAAACTGCAGCCAAAGAGACACGGCTGAACACATTTATCGATTCACACACACATTATGTACACATAACTATATACTGGTGTGTGTGTGTGTGTGTGCAAACTTTTAACACAGCCTTTTCATTACAACAATTATTATCTGGGAGATATTTCGAACACTTTAGAGCCCTGCCACACACAGATGCTATACACTCCTTCCCTCTCTGTCAT
>NW_025535087.1:67500-72500 GCF_020615455.1 Coregonus clupeaformis
ATTAGTGTGTTATATAGAAGTTGGTCCAGGTCAGGGTGTTATATAGTAGTTGGTCCAGGTCATGTGTTATATAGTAGTTGGTCCAGGTCAGTGTAGTGTATATAGTAGTTGGTCCAGGTAAGTGTGTTATATAGTAGTTGGTCCAGATCAGATCAGGGTGTTATATAGTAGTTGGTCGAGGTCAGTGTGTTATATAGTAGTTGGTCCAGATCAGATCAGGGTGTTATATAGTAGTTTGTCCAGGTCAGTGTGTTATATAGTAGTTGGTCCAGATCGAGTGTGTTATATAGTAGTTGGTCCAGGTCAGTTTGCTATATAGAAGTTGGTCCAGGTCAGATCGAGGGTGTTTCTATAGTAAGTTGGTCCAGGTCAGGGTGTTATATAGTAGTTGGTCCAGGTCAGTGTGTTATATAGTAGTTGGTCGAAGGTCAGTGTGTTATATAGTAGTTGGTCCAGATCAGTGTGTTATATAGTAGTGGGTTGAGGTTAGATCAGTGGTGTTATATAGTAGTTGGTCCAGATCATGTGTTATATAGTAGTTGGTCCAGGTCATGTATCGTTATAGGGTAGTAGTTGGTCCAGGTCAGATCAATGTGTTATATAGTAGTTGGTCCAGGTCAGATCAGTGTGTTATATAGTTGTTGGTCCAGGTCAGTGTGTTATATAGTAGTTGGTCCAGGTCAGATCAGTGTGTTATATAGTAGTTGGTATAGGTCAGATCAATGTGTTATATAGTAGTTGGTCCAGGTCAGTGTGTTATAAGCAGTAGTTGGTCCAGATCCGTGTGTTATATAGTAGTTGGTCCAGGTCAGTGTGTTATATAGTAGTTTTCCAGATCAGTGTGTTATATAGTAGTTGGTCCAGATCCATGTGTTATATAGTAGTTGGTCCAGGTCAGTGTGTTATATAGTAGTTGGTCCAGATCAGTGTGTTATATAGTAATTGGTCCAGATCAGTGTGTTATATAGTAGTTATCCAGGTCCAGTGTGTGTTATAGTAGTAGTTGGTCGAGGTCAGTGTGTTATATAGTAGTTGGTCCAGGTCAGATCAATGTGTTATATAGTAGTTGGCAGGTTAGATCAGTGTGTTATATAGGTAGTTGGCAGGTTAGATCAGTGTGTTATATAGTAGCTGGTCCAGGTCATTGTGTTATATAGTAGTTGGTCCAAGGTCAATTTGTGTTATATAGTAGTTGGTCCAGGTCAGATCAGTGTGTTATATAGTAGTTGGTATAGGTCAGATCAATGTGTTATATAGTAGTTGGTCCAGGTCAGTGTGTTATACAGTAGTTGGTCCAGATCAGTGTGTTATATAGTAGTTGGTCCAGGTCAGTGTGTTATATAGTAGTTGGTCCAGGTCAGATCGGGTGTTCTATAGTAGTTGGTCCAGGTCAGGGTGTTATATAGTAGTTGGTCAAGGTCAGATCAATGTGTTATATAGTAGTTGGCAGGTTAGATCAGTGTGTTATATAGTAGTTGGTCCAGGTCAGATCAATGTGTTATATAGTAGTTGGTCCAGGTCAGATCAGTGTGCTTATATAGTTGTTGGTCCAGGTCAGTGTGTTATATAGAAGTTGGTCCAGGTCAGACGGTGTGTTATATAGCAGTTGGGTATAGGTCAGATCAATGTGTTATATAGTAGTTGGTCCAGGTCAGTGTGTTACAGCAGTAGTTTGGTCCAGATCAGTGTGTTATATAGTAGTTGGTCCAGGTCAGTGTGTTATATAGTAGTTGGTCCAGGTCGTGTGTTATATAGCAGTTGGTCCAGATCCGTAGTGTTATATAGTAGTTGGTCCAGGTCAGTGTGTTATATAGTAGTTTGTCCAGATCAGGTGTGTTATATAGTAGTGGGTCAAGGTTAGATCTGTGTGTTATAAAAATAGTTGGTCCAGGTCAGTGTGTTGTGATAGTAGTTGGTCCAGGTCAGTGTGTTATATAGTAGTTGGTCCACATCAGTGTGTGTTATATAGTAGTTTGGTCCAGATCAGTGTGTTATATAGTAGTTGGTCCAGGTCAGTGTGTCATAAAGTAGTGAAGTCAGATCCATGTGTTATATAGTAGTTGGTCCAGGTCAGTGTGTTATATAGTGGTTGGTCCAGATCAGTGTGTTATATAGTAGTTGGTCCAGATCAGTGTGTTATATAGTAGTTGGTCCAGGTCAGTGTGTTTATAGTAGTTGGTCCAGGTCAGTGTGTTATATAGTAGTTGGTCCAGATCCGTGTGTTATATAGTAGTTGGTCCAGGTCAGTGTGTTATATAGTAGTTTGTCCAGATCAGTGTGTTATATAGTAGTGGGTCAAGGTTAGATCAGTGTGTTATAAAATAGTTGGTCCAGGTCAGTGTGTTAGAGTAGTAGTTGGTCCAGGTCAGTGTGTTATGTAGTAGTTTGTCCAGATCAGTGTGTTAGTATAGTAGTGGTCCAGATCAGTGTGTTAGTATAGTAGTTGGTCCAGGTCAGTGTGTCATATAGTAGTGGTCCAGATCCGTGTGTTATATAGTAGTTGGTCCAAGTCAGTGTGTTATATAGTGGTTGGTCCAGATCAGTGTGTTATATAGTAGTTGGTCCAGATCAGTGTGTTATATAGTAGTTGGTCCAGGTCAGTGTGTCATATAGTAAGTTGGTCCAGATCCGTGTGTTATATAGTAGTTGGTCCAGGTCAGTGTGTTATATAGTAGTTGGTCCAGATCAGTGTGTTATATAGTAATTGGTCCAGATCAGTGTGTTATATAGTAGTTGGTCCAGGTCAGGTGTGTTATATAGTAGTTGGTCGAGGTCAGTGTGTTATATAGTAGTTGGTCCAGGTCAGATCAATGTGTTATATAGTAGTTGGCAGGTTAGATCGGTGTGTTATATAGTAGTTGGCAGGTTAGATCAGTGTGTTATATATAGTTGGTCCAGGTCAGTGTGTTATAGTAGTTGGTCCAGGTCAGTGTGTCATATAGTAGTTGGTCCAGATCAGTGTGCCTTAGAGTAGTTGGTCCAGGTCAGTGTGTTATATAGTAGTTTGTCCAGGTCAGTGTGTAATATAGTAGTTAGTCAAGGTCAGTGTGTTATGTAGTAGTTGGTCCAGGGCAGGGTGTTATATAGTAGTTGGTCCAGGTCAGATCAGGGTGTTATATAGTAGTTGGTCCAGGTCAGGTGTTATATAGTAGTTGGTCCATGTCAGTGTGTTATATAGTAGTTGGTCCAGGTCAGTGTGTATACAGTAGTTGGTCCAGGTCAGTGTTGGCAGTAACCAGGAGTGTGTTACTGGAGTATGGCAGGTAACCAGGGGCTGTTACTGGAGTATGGCATTAACCAGGGGGGTGTTACTGGAGTATGGCGTGTAACCAGGGGGTGTTACTGGGTAGACAGTAACCAGGGGTGTTACTGGAGTATGGCGAGAACTAGGGGGGTGTTACTGGAGTATGGCAGTAACCAGGAGGGTGTTACTGAGTATGGCAGTAACCAGGAGGGTGTTACTGGAGTATGGCGGTAACCAGTGGGGTGTTACTGGAGTATGACAGTAACCAGGGGGTGTTACGAGTATGACAGTAACCAGGGGTGTTACTTGAGTATGGCAGTAACCAGGGATGTGTTACTGGAGTATGACAGTAACCAGGGGTGTTACTGGAGTATGACAGTAACCAGGGTGCTGTTACTGTAGTCCTCTATAGCTATACAGTGCATAGTATTCAGACCCCATTGACTTTTTCCACATTTTGTTACGTTACAGCCTTATTCTAAAATTGATTAAATTGTTTTTTTCCCTCATCAATCTACACACAATACTATAATGACAAAGCAAAAGCAGGTTTTTAGAAATGTTAGCAAATGTATTACAAAAAAAAACTGAAATATCACATCTACATGAGGATTCAGACCCTTTACTCAGTACTTTGTTGAAGCACCTTTGATGATTACTTCGGAGTCTTCTTGGGTATGACGCTACAAGTTTGGACACACCTGTGTTTGGGGAGTTTCTCCCATTTTTCTCTGCAGATCCTCTCCCAGGCTCTGTCAGGTTCGATGGGGAGCGCGCTGCACAGCTATTTTCAGGTCTCCCGAGAGATATTAGATTGGGTTCAAGTCCGGGCTCTGACTGGGCCACTCAAGGACATTCAGAGACTTGTCCCGAAGCCACTCCTGCGTTGTCTTGGCTGTGTGCATAGAGTTGTTGTCTTGTTGGAAGGTGAACCATCACCTCAGTCTGAGGTCCTGAGCGCCCTAGAGCAGGTTTTCATCAAGGATCTCTCTTTACTTTGCTCGTTAATCTTACCTTCCCGATCCTGACTAGTCTCCCAGTCCCGTCGCTAAAAAACATCCCGACATCATGATGCTGCCACCACCATGCTTCAGCAGTAGGGATGGTGCCAGGTTTCCTCCAGACGTGACGCTTGGCATTCAGGCCAAAGAGTTCAATCTTGGTTTCATCAGACCAGAGAATCTTGTTTGTCTGGCCACTCTACCATAAAGGCCTGATTGGTGGAGTGCTGTAGAGATGGTTGTCCTCTGAAGGTTCTCCCATCTCCACAGAGGAACTCTGGAGCTCTGTCAGAGTGACCATCGGGTTCTTGTTCACCTCCTGACCAAGGCCCTTCTCCCCCGATTGCTCAGTTTGACTGGGTGGCCAGTTCTATGAAGAGTCTTGGTGGTTCCAAAGTTCTTCCATTTAAGAATGATGGAGGCCACTGTGTTCTTGGGGACCTTCAATGCTGCGGACATGTTTTGGTACCTTCCCCAGATCTAGTGCCTCGACACAATCCTGTCTCGGAGCTCTACGGACAATTCCTTTGAACTCATGGCTTGGTTTTTGCTCTGACATGCACTGTCAACTGTGGGACCTTATATAGACAGGTGTGTGCCTTTCCAAATCATGTCCAATCAATTGAATTTACCACAGGTGGACTCCAATCAAGTTGAGAAATATCTCAAGGATGATCGATGGAAACAGGATGTAGCTGAGCTCAATTTCAGTCTCCTAGCAAAGGGTCTGAATACTTATGTAAATAAGGTATTTC
>NW_025535087.1:77500-122591 GCF_020615455.1 Coregonus clupeaformis
AATGTGTTATATAGTAGTTGGTCCAGGTCAGATCAATGTGTTATATAGTAGTTGGTCCAGGTCAGATCAATGTGTTATATAGTAGTTGACAGGTCAGATCACTGTGTTATATAGTAGTTGGCAGGTTAGATCAGTGTGTTATATAGTAGTTGGTCCAGGTCAGATCAGTGTGTTATATAGTAGTTGGCAGGTAAGATCAGTGTGTTATATAGTAGTTGGTCCAGGTCAATGTGTTATATAGTAGTTGGTCCAGGTCAGATCAGGGTGTTCTATAGTAGTCCAGGTCAGGGTGTTATATAGTAGTTTGTCAAGGTCAGATCAATGTGTTATATAGTAGTTGGCAGGTTAGATCAGTGTGTTATATAGTAGTTGGCAGGTTAGATCAGTGTGTTATATAGTAGTTGGTCCAGGTCAGATCAATGTGTTATATAGTAGTTGGTCCAGGTCAGATCAATGTGTTATATAGTAGTTGGTCCAGGTCAGATCAGGGTGTTCTATAGTAGTCCAGGTCAGGGTGTTATATAGTAGTTGGTCAAGGTCAGTGTGTTATATAGTAGTTGGTCCAGGTCAGGGTGTTATATGGTAGTTGGTCCAGGTCAGGTATCTACATATGTCCTTCTAGTGCTGAACGTAAAAAAAATATTTTAGACCCTTTTCATGAAAAATTTATACAAATATTTTTTACGTTTTTTATAAAAAAAACGTTTGTATCTACATATGTCCTTCTAGTGCTGAACGAAAAAAAATTATTTTAGACCCTTTTCATGAAAAAATTTATAAAAAATATTTTTTTCGTTTTTTATAAAAAAACGTTGTATCTACATATGTCCTTCTAGTGCTGAACGTAAAAAAATATTTTAGACCCTTTTCATGAAAAATTTATAAAAAATATTTTTTTCGTTTTTTATAAAAAAACGTTGTATCTACATATGTCCTTCTAGTGCTGAACGTTAAAAAAAATATTTTAGACCCTTTTCATGAAAAATTTATAAAAATATTTTTTTCGTTTTTTATAAAAAAACGTTGTATCTACATATGTCCTTCTAGTGCTGAACGTAAAAAAAATATTTTAGACCCTTTTCATGAAAAATTTATAAAAATATTTTTTTCGTTTTTTATAAAAAAAACTTGTATCTACATATGTCCTTCTAGTGCTGAACGTTAAAAAAATATTTTAGACCCTTTTCATGAAAAATTTATAAAAAATATTTTTTTCGTTTTTTATAAAAAAACGTTGTATCTACATATGTCCTTCAAGTGCTGAACGTAAAAAAATATTTTAGACCCTTTTCATGAAAAATTTATAAAAAATATTTTTTTCGTTTTTTATAAAAAAAACGTTGTATCTACATATGTCCTTCTAGTGCTGAACGTAAAAAAATATTTTAGACCCTTTTCATGAAAAATTTATAAAAAATATTTTTTTCGTTTTTTATAAAAAAACTTGTATCTACATATGTCCTTCTAGTGCTGAACGTAAAAAAATATTTTAGACCCTTTTCATGAAAAATTTATAAAAAATATTTTTTTCGTTTTTTATAAAAAAAACGTTGTATCTACATATGTCCTTCTAGTGCTGAACGTAAAAAAAATATTTTAGACCCTTTTCATGAAAAATTTATAAAAAATATTTTTTTCGTTTTTTATAAAAAAAACTTTGTATCTACATATGTCCTTCTAGTGCTGAACGTAAAAAAATATTTTAGACCCTTTTCATGAAAAATTTATAAAAAATATTTTTTTTACGTTTTTTATAAAAAAAACTTTGTATCTACATATGTCCTTCTAGTGCTGAACGTAAAAAAATATTTTAGACCCTTTTCATGAAAAATTTATAAAAAATATTTTTTCCATTTTTTATAAAAAAAACTTTGTATCTACATATGTCCTTCTAGTGCTGAACGTTAAAAAAATATTTTAGACCCTTTTCATGAAAAATTTATAAAAAATATTTTTTTCGTTTTTTTATAAAAAAACGTTTGTATCTACATATGTCCTTCTAGTGCTGAACGTAAAAAAAATATTTTAGACCCTTTTCATGAAAAATTTATAAAAATATTTTTTTCGTTTTTTATAAAAAAACGTTGTATCTACATATGTCCTTCTAGTGCTGAACGTAAAAAAATATTTTAGACCCTTTTCATGAAAAATTTATAAAAATTATTTTTTTCATTTTTTATAAAAAAAACTTTGTATCTACATATGTCCTTCTAGTGCTGAACGTAAAACAAATATTTTAGACCCTTTTCATGAAAAATTTATAAAAAATTTTTTTTTACATTTTTTATAAAAAAAACTTTGTATCTACATATGTCCTTCTAGTGCTGAACGTTAAAAAAAATATTTTAGACCCTTTTCATGAAAAATTTATAAAAATTATTTTTTTCATTTTTTATTAAAAAAAACGTTGTATCTACATATGTCCTTCTAGTGCTGAACTTAAAAAATATATTTTAGACCCTTTTCATGAAAAATTTATAAAAAATATTTTTTATGTTTTTTATAAAAAAACGTTGTATCTACATATGTCCTTCTAGTGCTGAACGTAAAAAAATATTTTAGACCCTTTTCATGAAAAATTTATAAAAAATATTTTTTTCGTTTTTTATAAAAAAACGTTGTATCTACATATGTCCTTCTAGTGCTGAACTTAAAAAAAATATTTTAGACCCTTTTCATGAAAAATTTATAAAAAATATTTTTTATGTTTTTTATAAAAAAAACTTTGTGTCTACATATGTCCTTCTAGTGCTGAACATAAAAAAAATATTTTAGACCCTTTTCATGAAAAATTTATAAAAAATATTTTTTACGTTTTTTATAAAAAAACGTTGTATCTACATATGTCCTTCTAGTGCTGAACTTAAAAAATATATTTTAGACCCTTTTCATGAAAAATTTATAAAAAATATTTTTTAAGTTTTTTATTTAAAAAAACGTTGTATCTACATATGTCCTTCTAGTGCTGAACGTAAAAAAAATATTTTAGACCCTTTTCATGAAAAATTTATAAAAATATTTTTTTCGTTTTTTATAAAAAAACGTTGTATCTACATATGTCCTTCTAGTGCTGAACGTAAAAAAAATATTTTAGACCCTTTTCATGAAAAATTTATAAAAAATATTTTTTCGTTTTTTATAAAAAAAACGTTTGTATCTACATATGTCCTTCTAGTGCTGAACGTAAAAAAATATTTTAGACCCTTTTCATGAAAAATTTATAAAAAATATTTTTTTCGTTTTTTATAAAAAAACGTTGTATCTACATATGTCCTTCTAGTGCTGAACGTAAAAAAATATTTTAGACCCTTTTCATGAAAAATTTATAAAAAATATTTTTTTCGTTTTTTTATAAAAAAACTTTGTATCTACATATGTCCTTCTAGTGCTGAACGTTAAAAAAATATTTTAGACCCTTTTCATGAAAAATTTATAAAAAATATTTTTTTCGTTTTTTATAAAAAAAACGTTGTATCTACATATGTCCTTCTAGTGCTGAACGTAAAAAAAATATTTTAGACCCTTTTCATGAAAAATTTATAAAAAATATTTTTTTCGTTTTTTATAAAAAAAACGTTGTATCTACATATGTCCTTCTAGTGCTGAACGTAAAAAAATATTTTAGACCCTTTTCATGAAAAATTTATAAAAAATATTTTTTTCGTTTTTTATAAAAAAACGTTGTATCTACATATGTCCTTCTAGTGCTGAACGTTAAAAAAATATTTTAGACCCTTTTCATGAAAAATTTATAAAAAATATTTTTTTCGTTTTTTATAAAAAAAACTTTGTATCTACATATGTCCTTCTAGTGCTGAACGTAAAAAAAATATTTTAGACCCTTTTCATGAAAAATTTATAAAAAATATTTTTTTCGTTTTTTATAAAAAAACGTTTGTATCTACATATGTCCTTCTAGTGCTGAACGTAAAAAAAATATTTTAGACCCTTTTCATGAAAAATTTATAAAAAATATTTTTTTCGTTTTTTATAAAAAAAAACGTTGTATCTACATATGTCCTTCTAGTGCTGAACGTAAAAAAAATATTTTAGACCCTTTTCATGAAAAATTTATAAAAATTTTTTTTTACGTTTTTTATTAAAAAAACGTTGTATCTACATATGTCCTTCTAGTGCTGAACGTAAAAAAATATTTTAGACCCTTTTCATGAAAAATTTATAAAAAATATTTTTTTCGTTTTTTATGAAAAAAACTGTGTATCTACATATGTCCTTCTAGTGCTGAACGAAAAAAAATATTTTAGACCCTTTTCATGAAAAATTTATAAAAAATATTTTTTTCGTTTTTTATAAAAAAAACGTTGTATCTACATATGTCCTTCAAGTGCTGAATGTAAAAAAAATATTTTAGACCCTTTTCATGAAAAATTTATAAAAAATATTTTTTTCGTTTTTTATGAAAAAAACTGTGTATCTACATATGTCCTTCTAGTGCTGAACGTAAAAAAAATATTTTAGACCCTTTTCATGAAAAATTTATAAAAAATATTTTTTTCGTTTTTTATTAAAAAAACGTTGTATCTACATATGTCCTTCTAGTGCTGAACGTAAAAAAATTATTTTAGACCCTTTTCATGAAAAATTTATAAAAAATATTTTTTTCGTTTTTTATAAAAAAAACGTTGTATCTACATATGTCCTTCTAGTGCTGAACGTAAAAAAAATATTTTAGACCCTTTTCATGAAAAATTAATAAAAAATATTTTTTACGTTTTTTATAAAAAAAACGTTGTATCTACATATGTCCTTCTAGTGCTGAACGTAAAAAAAATATTTTAGACCCTTTTCATGAAAAATTTATAAAAAATATTTTTTTCGTTTTTTATAAAAAAAACGTTGTATCTACATATGTCCTTCTAGTGCTGAACGTAAAAAAAATATTTTAGACCCTTTTCATGAAAAATTTATAAAAAATATTTTTTTCGTTTTTTATAAAAAAACGTTGTATCTACATATGTCCTTCTAGTGCTGAACGTAAAAAAATATTTTAGACCCTTTTCATGAAAAATTTATAAAAAATATTTTTTTCGTTTTTTATAAAAAAAACGTTGTATCTACATATGTCCTTCTAGTGCTGAACGTAAAAAAAATATTTTAGACCCTTTTCATTAAAAATTTATAAAAAATATTTTTTTCGTTTTTTATTAAAAAAACGTTGTATCTACATATGTCCTTCTAGTGCTGAACGTAAAAAAATTATTTTAGACCCTTTTCATGAAAAATTTATAAAAAATATTTTTTTCGTTTTTTATAAAAAAAACGTTGTATCTACATATGTCCTTCTAGTGCTGAACGTAAAAAAATATTTTAGACCCTTTTCATGAAAAATTTATAAAAAATATTTTTTTCGTTTTTTATAAAAAAACGTTGTATCTACATATGTCCTTCTAGTGCTGAACGTAAAAAAATATTTTAGACCCTTTTCATGAAAAATTTATAAAAAATATTTTTTTCGTTTTTTATAAAAAAAACGTTGTATCTACATATGTCCTTCTAGTGCTGAACGTAAAAAAAATATTTTAGACCCTTTTCATGAAAAATTTATAAAAAATATTTTTTTCGTTTTTTATAAAAAAAACGTTGTATCTACATATGTCCTTCTAGTGCTGAACGTAAAAAAATATTTTAGACCCTTTTCATGAAAAATTTATAAAAAATATTTTTTTCGTTTTTTTATAAAAAAAACTTTGTATCTACATATGTCCTTCTAGTGCTGAACGTAAAAAAAATATTTTAGACCCTTTTCATGAAAAATTTATAAAAAATATTTTTTACGTTTTTTATAAAAAAAACGTTGTATCTACATATGTCCTTCTAGTGCTGAACGTAAAAAAAATATTTTAGACCCTTTTCATGAAAAATTTATAAAAAATATTTTTTTCGTTTTTTATTAAAAAAAACGTTGTATCTACATATGTCCTTCTAGTGCTGAACTTAAAAAAATATTTTAGACCCTTTTCATGAAAAATTTATAAAAAATATTTTTTTACGTTTTTTATAAAAAAAACGTTGTATCTACATATGTCCTTCTAGTGCTGAACGTAAAAAAATATTTTAGACCCTTTTCATGAAAAATTTATAAAAAATATTTTTTACGTTTTTTATAAAAAAAACTTTGTATCTACATATGTCCTTCTAGTGCTGAACGTAAAAAAATATTTTAGACCCTTTTCATGAAAAATTTATAAAAAATATTTTTTTCGTTTTTTATAAAAAAAACGTTGTATCTACATATGTCCTTCTAGTGCTGAACGTAAAAAAAATATTTTAGACCCTTTTCATGAAAAATTTATAAAAAATATTTTTTTCGTTTTTTATAAAAAAACTGTGTATCTACATATGTCCTTCTAGTGCTGAACTTAAAAAAAATATTTTAGACCCTTTTCATGAAAAATTTATAAAAAATATTTTTTCGTTTTTTATAAAAAAAACTTTGTATCTACATATGTCCTTCTAGTGCTGAAAGTAAAAAAAATATTTTAGACCATTTGCATGAAAAATTTATAAAAAATATTTTTTTACGTTTTTTATAAAAAAAACTTTGTATCTACATATGTCCTTCTAGTGCTGAACATAAAAAAATATTTTAGACCCTTTTCATGAAAAATTTATAAAAAATATTTTTTTACGTTTTTTATAAAAAAACTTTGTATCTACATATGTCCTTCTAGTGCTGAACGTTAAAAAAATATTTTAGACCCTTTTCATGAAAAATTTATAAAAAATATTTTTTACGTTTTTTATAAAAAAAGTTTTATCTACATATGTCCTTCGAGTGCTGAACGTAAAAAATATATTTTAGACCCTTTTCATGAAATATTTATACAAAATATTTTTTACGTTTTTTATAAAAAAACTTTGTATCTACATTTGTCCTTCTAGTGCTGAACGTTAAAAAAATATTTTAGACCCTTTTCATGAAAAATGTATAAAAAATATTTTTTACGTTTTTTATAAAAAAAACGTTGTATCTACATATGTCCTTCTAGTGCTGAACGTAAAAAAAATATTTTAGACCCTTTTCATGAAAAAATTTATAAAAATATTTTTTTCGTTTTTTATTAAAAAAACGTTGTATCTACATATGTCCTTCTAGTGCTGAACGTAAAAAAAATATTTTAGACCCTTTTCATGAAAAATTTATAAAAAATATTTTTTTCGTTTTTTATAAAAAAAACTGTGTATCTACATATGTCCTTCTAGTGCTGAACGTAAAAAAATATTTTAGACCCTTTTCATGAAAAATTTATAAAAAATATTTTTTTACGTTTTTTATTAAAAAAACGTTGTATCTACATATGTCCTTCTAGTGCTGAACGTAAAAAAATATTTTAGACCCTTTTCATGAAAAATTTATAAAAAATATTTTTTTCGTTTTTTATAAAAAAAACGTTGTATCTACATATGTCCTTCTAGTGCTGAACGTAAAAAAAATATTTTAGACCCTTTTCATGAAAAATTTATAAAAAATATTTTTTTCGTTTTTTATTAAAAAAACTTTGTATCTACATATGTCCTTCTAGTGCTGAACGTAAAAAAATATTTTAGACCCTTTTCATGAAAAATTTATAAAAAATATTTTTTTCGTTTTTTTGAAAAAAACTGTGTATCTACATATGTCCTTCTAGTGCTGAACGTAAAAAAAATATTTTAGACCCTTTTCATGAAAAATTTATAAAAAATATTTTTTTCGTTTTTTATAAAAAAAACGTTGTATCTACATATGTCCTTCTAGTGCTGAACTTAAAAAAAATATTTTAGACCCTTTTCATGAAAAATTTATAAAAAATATTTTTTTCATTTTTTATAAAAAAAACTTTGTATCTACATATGTCCTTCTAGTGCTGAACGTTAAAAAAAATATTTTAGACCCTTTTCATGAAAAATTTATAAAAAATATTTTTTTCGTTTTTTATAAAAAAAACGTTGTATCTACATATGTCCTTCTAGTGCTGAACTTAAAAAAATATTTTAGACCCTTTTCATGAAAAATTTATAAAAAATATTTTTTCATTTTTTTATAAAAAAACGTTGTATCTACATATGTCCTTCTAGTGCTGAACGTAAAAAAAATTTTTTAGACCCTTTTCATGAAAAATTTATAAAAAATATTTTTTCGTTTTTTTATAAAAAAAACTTGTATCTACATATGTCCTTCTAGTGCTGAACGTAAAAAAAATATTTTAGACCCTTTTCATGAAAAATTTATAAAAAATATTTTTTTCGTTTTTTTATAAAAAAACTTGTATCTACATATGTCCTTCTAGTGCTGAACGTAAAAAAATATTTTAGACCCTTTTCATGAAAAATTTATAAAAAATATTTTGTTCGTTTTTTATAAAAAAAAACCTTGTATCTACATATGTCCTTCTAGTGCTGAACTTAAAAAAATATTTTAGACCCTTTTCATGAAAAATTTATAAAAAATATTTTTACGTTAAATATTAAAAAAAACTGTGTATCTACATATGTCCTTCTAGTGCTGAACGTAAAAAAAATATTTTAGACCCTTTTCATGAAAAATTTATAAAAAATATTTTTTACGTTTTTTATTAAAAAAACGTTGTATCTACATATGTCCTTCTAGTGCTGAACGTAAAAAAAATATTTTAGACCCTTTTCATGAAAAATTTATAAAAAATATTTTTTTCGTTTTTATAAAAAAACGTTGTATCTACATATGTCCTTCTAGTGCTGAACGTAAAAAAAATATTTTAGACCCTTTTCATGAAAAATTTATAAAAATATTTTTTTCGTTTTTTATAAAAAAAACGTTGTATCTACATATGTCCTTCTAGTGCTGAACGTAAAAAAAATATTTTAGACCCTTTTCATGAAAAATTTATAAAAAATATTTTTTTACGTTTTTTATAAAAAAAACGTTGTATCTACATATGTCCTTCTAGTGCTGAACGTAAAAAAAATATTTTAGACCCTTTTCATGAAAAATTTATAAAAAATATTTTTTACGTTTTTTATAAAAAAACGTTGTATCTACATATGTCCTTCTAGTGCTGAACCTAAAAAAAATATTTTAGACCCTTTTCATGAAAAATTTATAAAAAATATTTTTTTCGTTTTTTATAAAAAAAACGTTGTATCTACATATGTCCTTCTAGTGCTGAACGTAAAAAAAATATTTTAGACCCTTTTCATGAAAAATTTATAAAAAATATTTTTTTCGTTTTTTATAAAAAAAAACTTTGTATCTACATATGTCCTTCTAGTGCTGAACGTAAAAAAAATATTTTAGACCCTTTTCATGAAAAATTTATAAAAAATATTTTTTTCGTTTTTTATTAAAAAAAACGTTTGTATCTACATATGTCCTTCTAGTGCTGAACGTAAAAAAAATATTTTAGACCCTTTTCATGAAAAATTTATAAAAAATATTTTTTTCGTTTTTTATTAAAAAAACGTTGTATCTACATATGTCCTTCTAGTGCTGAACGTAAAAAAAATATTTTAGACCCTTTTCATGAAAAATTTATAAAAAATATTTTTTTACGTTTTTTATAAAAAAAACGTTGTATCTACATATGTCCTTCTAGTGCTGAACGTAAAAAAAATATTTTAGACCCTTTTCATGAAAAATTTATAAAAAATATTTTTTTCGTTTTTTATAAAAAAAACTTTGTATCTACATATGTCCTTCTAGTGCTGAACGTAAAAAAAATATTTTAGACCCTTTTCATGAAAAATTTATAAAAAATATTTTTTACGTTTTTTATAAAAAAACTTGTATCTACATATGTCCTTCTAGTGCTGAACGTTAAAAAAATATTTTAGACCCTTTTCATGAAAAATTTATAAAAAATATTTTTTACGTTTTTTATAAAAAAAACTTTGTATCTACATATGTCCTTCTAGTGCTGAACGTAAAAAAAATATTTTAGACCCTTTTCATGAAAAATTTATAAAAAATATTTTTTTACGTTTTTTATAAAAAAACTTTGTATCTACATATGTCCTTCTAGTGCTGAACGTAAAAAAATATTTTAGACCCTTTTCATGAAAAATTTATAAAAAATATTTTTTCGTTTTTTATAAAAAAACGTTGTATCTACATATGTCCTTCTAGTGCTGAACGTAAAAAAATATTTTAGACCCTTTTCATGAAAAATTTATAAAAAATATTTTTTTCCTTTTTTATAAAAAAAACATGTATCTACATATGTCCTTCTAGTGCTGAACGTAAAAAAAATATTTTAGACCCTTTTCATGAAAAATTTATAAAAAATATTTTTTTCGTTTTTTATGAAAAAAACGTTGTATCTACATATGTCCTTCTAGTGCTGAACGTAAAAAAAATATTTTAGACCCTTTTCATGAAAAATTTATAAAAAATATTTTTTTCGTTTTTTATAAAAAAACGTTGTATCTACATATGTCCTTCTAGTGCTGAACGTAAAAAAAATATTTTAGACCCTTTTCATGAAAAATTTATAAAAAATATTTTTTTACGTTTTTTATAAAAAAACTTTGTATCTACATATGTCCTTCTAGTGCTGAACGTAAAAAAATATTTTAGACCCTTTTCATGAAAAATTTATAAAAAATATTTTTTTCGTTTTTTATAAAAAAAACTTTGTATCTACATATGTCCTTCTAGTGCTGAACGTAAAAAAATATTTTAGACCCTTTTCATGAAAAATTTATAAAAAATATTTTTTTCGTTTTTTATAAAAAAACGTTGTATCTACATATGTCCTTCTAGTGCTGAACGTTAAAAAAATATTTTAGACCCTTTTCATGAAAAATTTATAAAAAATATTTTTTACGTTTTTTATAAAAAAAACGTTGTATCTACATATGTCCTTCTAGTGCTGAACCTAAAAAAAATATTTTAGACCCTTTTCATGAAAAATTTATAAAAAATATTTTTTACGTTTTTTATAAAAAAACGTTGTATCTACATATGTCCTTCTAGTGCTGAACCTAAAAAAAATATTTTAGACCCTTTTCATGAAAAAATTTATAAAAAATATTTTTTTACGTTTTTTATAAAAAAAACTTGTATCTACATATGTCCTTCTAGTGCTGAACGTAAAAAAAATATTTTAGACCCTTTTCATGAAAAATTTATAAAAAATATTTTTTTCGTTTTTTATAAAAAAAACGTTGTATCTACATATGTCCTTCTAGTGCTGAACGTAAAAAAAATATTTTAGACCCTTTTCATGAAAAATTTATAAAAAATATTTTTTTACGTTTTTTATAAAAAAAACGTTTGTATCTACATATGTCCTTCTAGTGCTGAACGTAAAAAAAATATTTTAGACCCTTTTCATGAAAAATTTATAAAAAATATTTTTTTTACGTTTTTTTATAAAAAAACTTGTATCTACATATGTCCTTCTAGTGCTGAACGTAAAAAAAATATTTTAGACCCTTTTCATGAAAAATTTATAAAAAATATTTTTTTCGTTTTTTATAAAAAAAAACGTTGTATCTACATATGTCCTTCTAGTGCTGAACGTAAAAAAAATATTTTAGACCCTTTTCATGAAAAATTTATAAAAAATATTTGTTTCGTTTTTTATAAAAAAAACTGTGTATCTACATATGTCCTTCTAGTGCTGAACGTAAAAAAAATATTTTAGACCCTTTTCATGAAAAATTTATAAAAAATATTTTTTACGTTTTTTATAAAAAAACGTTGTATCTACATATGTCCTTCTAGTGCTGAACGTTAAAAAAAATATTTTAGACCCTTTCATGAAAAATGTATAAAAAATATTTTTTTCATTTTTTATAAAAAAAACTTGTATCTACATATGTCCTTCTAGTGCTGAACGTAAAAAAAATATTTTAGACCCTTTTCATGAAAAATTTATAAAAAATATTTTTTACGTTTTTTATAAAAAAAACGTTGTATCTACATATGTCCTTCTAGTGCTGAACGTAAAAAAAATATTTTAGACCCTTTTCATGAAAAATTTATAAAAAATATTTTTTTACGTTTTTTTATAAAAAAACGTTTGTATCTACATATGTCCTTCTAGTGCTGAACCTAAAAAACGTATTTTAGACCCTTTTCATGAAAAATTTATAAAAAATATTTTTTACGTTTTAAAAAAAAAAAACTTTGTATCTACATATGTCCTTCTAGTGCTGAACGTTAAACAAATATTTTAGACCCTTTTCATGAAAAATTTATAAAAAATATTTTTTTCGTTTTTTATAAAAAAACGTTGTATCTACATATGTCCTTCTAGTGCTGAACGTAAAAAAAATATTTTAGACCCTTTTCATGAAAAATTTATAAAAAATATTTTTTACCTTTTTTATAAAAAAAACATGTATCTACATATGTCCTTCTAGTGCTGAACGTAAAAAAAATATTTTAGACCCTTTTCATGAAAAATTTATACAAATATTTTTTACGTTTTTTATAAAAAAAACTTTGTATCTACATATGTCCTTCTAGTGCTGAACGTAAAAAAAATATTTTAGACCCTTTTCATGAAAAAATTTATAAAAAATATTTTTTTCGTTTTTTATAAAAAAACTTGTATCTACATATGTCCTTCTAGTGCTGAACGTTAAAAAAATATTTTAGACCCTTTTCATGAAAAATTTATAAAAAATATTTTTTTACGTTTTTTTATAAAAAAAACGTTGTATCTACATATGTCCTTCTAGTGCTGAACGTAAAAAAATATTTTAGACCCTTTTCATGAAAAATTTATAAAAAATATTTTTTTCGTTTTTTATAAAAAAACGTTGTATCTACATATGTCCTTCTAGTGCTGAACGTAAAAAAATATTTTAGACCCTTTTCATGAAAAATTTATAAAAAATATTTTTTTACGTTTTTTATAAAAAAAACGTTTGTATCTACATATGTCCTTCTAGTGCTGAACGTAAAAAAAATATTTTAGACCCTTTTCATGAAAAATTTATAAAAAATATTTTTTTCGTTTTTTATAAAAAAACGTTGTATCTACATATGTCCTTCTAGTGCTGAACGTAAAAAAAATATTTTAGACCCTTTTCATGAAAAATTTATAAAAAATATTTTTTTACGTTTTTTATAAAAAAAACTTGTATCTACATATGTCCTTCTAGTGCTGAACGTAAAAAAAATATTTTAGACCCTTTTCATGAAAAATTTATAAAAAAATTTTTTTACGTTTTTTATTAAAAAAACGTTGTATCTACATATGTCCTTCTAGTGCTGAACGTAAAAAAAATATTTTAGACCCTTTTCATGAAAAATTTATAAAAAATATTTTTTTCGTTTTTTATAAAAAAACGTTGTATCTACATATGTCCTTCTAGTGCTGAACGTAAAAAAAATATTTTAGACCCTTTTCATGAAAAATTTATAAAAAATATTTTTTTACGTTTTTTATAAAAAAACTTGTATCTACATATGTCCTTCTAGTGCTGAACGTAAAAAAATATTTTAGACCCTTTTCATGAAAAATTTATAAAAAATATTTTTTACGTTTTTTATAAAAAACGTTTGTATCTACATATGTCCTTCTAGTGCTGAACGTAAAAAAATATTTTAGACCCTTTTCATGAAAAAATTTATAAAAAATATTTTTTTACGTTTTTTATAAAAAAAACGTTGTATCTACATATGTCCTTCTAGTGCTGAACGTAAAAAAATATTTTAGACCCTTTTCATGAAAAATTTATAAAAAATATTTTTTTTACGTTTTTTTATAAAAAAACTTGTATCTACATATGTCCTTCTAGTGCTGAACGTAAAAAAATATTTTAGACCCTTTTCATGAAAAATTTATAAAAAATATTTTTTTACGTTTTTTATTAAAAAAACTTGTATCTACATATGTCCTTCTAGTGCTGAACGTAAAAAAAATATTTTAGACCCTTTTCATGAAAAATTTATAAAAAATATTTTTTTACGTTTTTTATAAAAAAAACTTGTATCTACATATGTCCTTCTAGTGCTGAACGTAAAAAAAATATTTTAGACCCTTTTCATGAAAAATTTATAAAAAATATTTTTTTACGTTTTTTTATAAAAAAAACGTTGTATCTACATATGTCCTTCTAGTGCTGAACGTAAAAAAATATTTTAGACCCTTTTCATGAAAAAATTTATAAAAAATATTTTTTTACGTTTTTTATAAAAAAAAACTTTGTATCTACATATGTCCTTCTAGTGCTGAACGTTAAAAAAATATTTTAGACCCTTTTCATGAAAAATTTATAAAAAATATTTTTTTACGTTTTTTATAAAAAACTTTGTATCTACATATGTCCTTCTAGTGCTGAACGTAAAAAAAATATTTTAGACCCTTTTCATGAAAAATTTATAAAAAATATTTTTTTCGTTTTTTATAAAAAAAACGTTGTATCTACATATGTCCTTCTAGTGCTGAACGTAAAAAAAATATTTTAGACCCTTTTCATGAAAAATTTATAAAAAATATTTTTTTCGTTTTTTATAAAAAAACGTTGTATCTACATATGTCCTTCTAGTGCTGAACGTAAAAAAAATATTTTAGACCCTTTTCATGAAAAATTTATAAAAAATATTTTTTTACGTTTTTTATAAAAAAACTTTGTATCTACATATGTCCTTCTAGTGCTGAACGTAAAAAAAATATTTTAGACCCTTTTCATGAAAAATTTATAAAAAATATTTTTTTCGTTTTTTTATAAAAAAACGTTGTATCTACATATGTCCTTCTAGTGCTGAACGTAAAAAAATATTTTAGACCCTTTTCATGAAAAATTTATAAAAAATATTTTTTTACGTTTTTTATAAAAAAACGTTGTATCTACATATGTCCTTCTAGTGCTGAACGTAAAAAAATATTTTAGACCCTTTTCATGAAAAATTTATAAAAAATATTTTTTTACGTTTTTATAAAAAAACGTTGTATCTACATATGTCCTTCTAGTGCTGAACGTTAAAAAAAATATTTTAGACCCTTTTCATGAAAAATTTATAAAAAATATTTTTTTACGTTTTTTATTAAAAAAACTTGTATCTACATATGTCCTTCTAGTGCTGAACGTAAAAAAATATTTTAGACCCTTTTCATGAAAAATTTATAAAAAATATTTTTTTACGTTTTTTTATAAAAAAACTTGTATCTACATATGTCCTTCTAGTGCTGAACGTTAAAAAAATATTTTAGACCCTTTTCATGAAAAATTTATAAAAATATTTTTTTACGTTTTTTATAAAAAAACGTTGTATCTACATATGTCCTTCTAGTGCTGAACGTAAAAAAATATTTTAGACCCTTTTCATGAAAAATTTATAAAAAATATTTTTTTACGTTTTTTTATAAAAAAACGTTGTATCTACATATGTCCTTCTAGTGCTGAACGTAAAAAAAATATTTTAGACCCTTTTCATGAAAAATTTATAAAAAATATTTTTTTCGTTTTTTATTAAAAAAACGTTGTATCTACATATGTCCTTCTAGTGCTGAACGTAAAAAAAATATTTTAGACCCTTTTCATGAAAAATTTATAAAAAATATTTTTACGTTTTTTATAAAAAAAAACGTTGTATCTACATATGTCCTTCTAGTGCTGAACATAAAAAAAAATATTTTAGACCCTTTTCATGAAAAATTTATAAAAAATATTTTTTTCGTTTTTATAAAAAAACGTTGTATCTACATATGTCCTTCTAGTGCTGAACGTAAAAAAATATTTTAGACCCTTTTCATGAAAAATTTATAAAAATATTTTTTTACGTTTTTTATAAAAAAAACGTTGTATCTACATATGTCCTTCTAGTGCTGAACTTAAAAAAAATATTTTAGACCCTTTTCATGAAAAATTTATAAAAAATATTTTTTTAGTTTTTTTATAAAAAAAACGTTGTATCTACATATGTCCTTCTAGTGCTGAACGTAAAAAAAATATTTTAGACCCTTTTCATGAAAAAATTTATAAAAAATATTTTTTTACGTTTTTTATAAAAAAACGTTGTATCTACATATGTCCTTCTAGTGCTGAACGTAAAAAAATTATTTTAGACCCTTTTCATGAAAAAATTTATAAAAAATATTTTTTTTACGTTTTTTATAAAAAAACGTTGTATCTACATATGTCCTTCTAGTGCTGAACGTTAAAAAAAATATTTTAGACCCTTTTCATGAAAAATTTATAAAAAATATTTTTTTACGTTTTTTATAAAAAAAACGTTGTATCTACATATGTCCTTCTAGTGCTGAACTTAAAAAAATATTTTAGACCCTTTTCATGAAAAATTTATAAAAATATTTTTTTACGTTTTTTATAAAAAAAACTTGTATCTACATATGTCCTTCTAGTGCTGAACTTAAAAAAAAATATTTTAGACCCTTTTCATGAAAAATTTATAAAAGTATTTTTTTCATTTTTTATAAAAAAAACTTTGTATCTACATATGTCCTTCTAGTGCTGACAGTAAAAAAAATATTTTAGACCATTTGCATGAAAAATTTATAAAAATATTTTTTAACGTTTTTTATAAAAAAACTTTGTATCTACATATGTCCTTCTAGTGCTGAACGTAAAAAAAATATTTTAGACCCTTTTCATGAAAAATTTATAAAAAATATTTTTTACGTTTTTTATAAAAAAACGTTGTATCTACATATGTCCTTCTAGTGTTGAACGTTAAAAAAAATATTTTAGACCCTTTTCATGAAAAAATTTATAAAAAATATTTTTTTACGTTTTTATAAAAAAAACGTTTGTATCTACATATGTCCTTCTAGTGCTGAACGTAAAAAAAATATTTTAGACCCTTTTCATGAAAAATTTATAAAAATATTTTTTTACGTTTTTATAAAAAAACGTTGTATCTACATATGTCCTTCTAGTGCTGAACGTAAAAAAATATTTTAGACCCTTTTCATGAAAAATTTATAAAAATATTTTTTACGTTTTTTATTAAAAAAAACGTTGTATCTACATATGTCCTTCTAGTGCTGAACGTTAAAAAAATATTTTAGACCCTTTTCATGAAAAATTTATAAAAAATATTTTTTACGTTTTTTATAAAAAAACGTTGTATCTACATATGTCCTTCTAGTGCTGAACGTAAAAAAAATATTTTAGACCCTTTTCATGAAAAATTTATAAAAAATATTTTTTTACGTTTTTTATAAAAAAACGTTGTATCTACATATGTCCTTCTAGTGCTGAACGTTAAAAAAAATATTTTAGACCCTTTTCATGAAAAATTTATAAAAAATATTTTTTTCGTTTTTTATAAAAAAAACGTTGTATCTACATATGTCCTTCTAGTGCTGAACGTAAAAAAAATATTTTAGACCCTTTTCATGAAAAATTTATAAAAAATATTTTTTTACGTTTTTTATAAAAAAACTTTGTATCTACATATGTCCTTCTAGTGCTGAATGTTAAAAAAATATTTTAGACCCTTTTCATGAAAAATGTATAAAAAATATTTTTTTTGTTTTTTATTAAAAAAACGTTGTATCTACATATGTCCTTCTAGTGCTGAACGTTAAAAAAATATTTTAGACCCTTTTCATGAAAAATTTATAAAAATATTTTTTACGTTTTTTATAAAAAAACTTTGTATCTACATATGTCCTTCTAGTGCTGAACGTAAAAAAAATATTTTAGACCCTTTTCATGAAAAATTTATAAAAAAATATTTTTTTACGTTTTTTTATAAAAAAACGTTGTATCTACATATGTCCTTCTAGTGCTGAACGTAAAAAAATATTTTAGACCCTTTTCATGAAAAAATTTATAAAAATATTTTTTTACGTTTTTTATAAAAAAAACGTTGTATCTACATATGTCCTTCTAGTGCTGAACGTAAAAAAATATTTTAGACCCTTTTCATGAAAAATTTATAAAAAATATTTTTTACGTTTTTTATAAAAAAAACGTTGTATCTACATATGTCCTTCTAGTGCTGAACGTAAAAAAAATATTTTAGACCCTTTTCATGAAAAATTTATAAAAAATATTTTTTTACGTTTTTTATAAAAAAACTTTGTATCTACATATGTCCTTCTAGTGCTGAACGTTAAAAAAATATTTTAGACCCTTTTCATGAAAAATTTATAAAAAATATTTTTTACGTTTTTTTATAAAAAAACTTTGTATCTACATATGTCCTTCTAGTGCTGAACGTTAAAAAAATATTTTAGACCCTTTTCATGAAAAATTTATAAAAAATATTTTTTTACGTTTTTTATAAAAAAACGTTGTATCTACATATGTCCTTCTAGTGCTGAACGTAAAAAAAATATTTTAGACCCTTTTCATGAAAAATTTATAAAAAATATTTTTTACGTTTTTTATAAAAAAAACTTTGTATCTACATATGTCCTTCTAGTGCTGAACGTTAAAAAAATTATTTTAGACCCTTTTCATTAAAAATTTATAAAAAATATTTTTTACGTTTTTTATAAAAAAACTTTGTATCTACATATGTCCTTCTAGTGCTGAACGTTAAAAAAATATTTTAGACCCTTTTCATGAAAAATTTATAAAAAATATTTTTTTACGTTTTTTATAAAAAAAACTTTGTATCTACATATGTCCTTCTAGTGCTGAACGTTAAAAAAAATATTTTAGACCCTTTTCATGAAAAAATTTATAAAAAATATTTTTTTACGTTTTTTATAAAAAAAACGTTGTATCTACATATGTCCTTCTAGTGCTGAACGTTAAAAAAATATTTTAGACCCTTTTCATGAAAAATTTATAAAAAATATTTTTTTACGTTTTTTATAAAAAAACGTTGTATCTACATATGTCCTTCTAGTGCTGAACGTTAAAAAAAATATTTTAGACCCTTTTCATGAAAAATTTATAAAAAATATTTTTTCGTTTTTATAAAAAAAACGTTGTATCTACATATGTCCTTCTAGTGCTGAACGTAAAAAAATATTTTAGACCCTTTTCATGAAAAAATTTATAAAAAATATTTTTTTACGTTTTTTATAAAAAAAACGTTGTATCTACATATGTCCTTCTAGTGCTGAACGTTAAAAAAATATTTTAGACCCTTTTCATGAAAAATTTATAAAAAATATTTTTTTCGTTTTTTATAAAAAAACTTTGTATCTACATATGTCCTTCTAGTGCTGAACGTAAAAAAAATATTTTAGACCCTTTTCATGAAAAATTTATAAAAAATATTTTTTACGTTTTTTATAAAAAAACGTTGTATCTACATATGTCCTTCTAGTGCTGAACGTAAAAAAAATATTTTAGACCCTTTTCATGAAAAATTTATAAAAATATTTTTTACGTTTTTTATAAAAAAACTTTGTATCTACATATGTCCTTCTAGTGCTGAACGTAAAAAAATATTTTAGACCCTTTTCATGAAAAATTTATAAAAAATATTTTTTTACGTTTTTTATAAAAAAAACTTTGTATCTACATATGTCCTTCTAGTGCTGAACGTAAAAAAAATATTTTAGACCCTTTTCATGAAAAATTTATAAAAATATTTTTTACGGTTTTTTATAAAAAAAACTTTGTATCTACATATGTCCTTCTAGTGCTGAACGTTAAAAAAATTATTTTAGACCCTTTTCATGAAAAATTTATAAAAAATATTTTTTACGTTTTTATAAAAAAAACTTTGTATCTACATATGTCCTTCTAGTGCTGAACGTTAAAAAAATATTTTAGACCCTTTTCATGAAAAATTTATAAAAATATTTTTTTACGTTTTTTTAAAAAAAACGTTGTATCTACATATGTCCTTCTAGTGCTGAACTTAAAAAAATATTTTAGACCCTTTTCATGAAAAATTTATAAAAAAAATTTTTACGTTTTTTATAAAAAAACTTTGTATCTACATATGTCCTTCTAGTGCTGAACGTAAAAAAATATTTTAGACCCTTTTCATGAAAAATTTATAAAAAATATTTTTTACGTTTTTTATAAAAAAACTTTGTATCTACATATGTCCTTCTAGTGCTGAACGTAAAAAAATATTTTAGACCCTTTTCATGAAAAATTTATAAAAAATATTTTTTACGTTTTTTATAAAAAAACTTTGTATCTACATATGTCCTTCTAGTGCTGAACGTTAAAAAAATATTTTAGACCCTTTTCATGAAAAATTTATAAAAAAATATTTTTTACGTTTTTTATAAAAAAACGTTGTATCTACATATGTCCTTCTAGTGCTGAACGTAAAAAAATATTTTAGACCCTTTTCATGAAAAATTTATAAAAAATATTTTTTTCGTTTTTTTATAAAAAAACTTTGTATCTACATATGTCCTTCTAGTGCTGAACGTAAAAAAAATATTTTAGACCCTTTTCATGAAAGATTTATAAAAAATATTTTTTACGTTTTTTATAAAAAAAACGTTGTATCTACATATGTCCTTCTAGTGCTGAACGTTAAAAAAATATTTTAGACCCTTTTCATGAAAAATTTATAAAAAATATTTTTTTCGTTTTTTATAAAAAAAACGTTGTATCTACATATGTCCTTCTAGTGCTGAACGTTAAAAAAATATTTTAGACCCTTTTCATGAAAAAATTTATAAAAAATATTTTTTTACGTTTTTTATAAAAAAAACGTTGTATCTACATATGTCCTTCTAGTGCTGAACGTAAAAAAATATTTTAGACCCTTTTCATGAAAAATTTATAAAAAATATTTTTTTACGTTTTTTATAAAAAAAACGTTGTATCTACATATGTCCTTCTAGTGCTGAACGTTAAAAAAATATTTTAGACCCTTTTCATGAAAAATTTATAAAAATATTTTTTTACGTTTTTTTATAAAAAAACGTTGTATCTACATATGTCCTTCTAGTGCTGAACGTAAAAAAAATATTTTAGACCCTTTTCATGAAAAATTTATAAAAAATATTTTTTACGTTTTTTATAAAAAAAACGTTGTATCTACATATGTCCTTCTAGTGCTGAACGAAAAAAAAAATATTTTAGACCCTTTTCATGAAAAATTTATAAAAAATATTTTTACGTTTTTTATAAAAAAACGTTGTATCTACATATGTCCTTCTAGTGCTGAACGTAAAAAAATATTTTAGACCCTTTTCATGAAAAATTTATAAAAATATTTTTTACGTTTTTTTAAAAAAAACTTTGTATCTACATATGTCCTTCTAGTGCTGAACGTTAAAAAAATTATTTTAGACCCTTTTCATTAAAAATTTATAAAAAATATTTTTTACGTTTTTTATAAAAAAACTTTGTATCTACATATGTCCTTCTAGTGCTGAACGTTAAAAAAATATTTTAGACCCTTTTCATGAAAAATTTATAAAAAATATTTTTTACGTTTTTTATAAAAAAACTTTGTATCTACATATGTCCTTCTAGTGCTGAACGTAAAAAAAATATTTTAGACCCTTTTCATGAAAAATTTATAAAAATATTTTTTACGTTTTTTATAAAAAAAACTTTGTATCTACATATGTCCTTCTAGTGCTGAACGTAAAAAAATATTTTAGACCCTTTTCATGAAAAATTTATAAAAATATTTTTTTCGTTTTTTATAAAAAAAACTTTGTATCTACATATGTCCTTCTAGTGCTGAACGTAAAAAAATATTTTAGACCCTTTTCATGAAAAATTTATAAAAATATTTTTTACGTTTTTTATAAAAAAACGTTGTATCTACATATGTCCTTCTAGTGCTGAACGTAAAAAAAATATTTTAGACCCTTTTCATGAAAAATTTATAAAAAATATTTTTTACGTTTTTTATAAAAAAACGTTGTATCTACATATGTCCTTCTAGTGCTGAACGTAAAAAAAATATTTTAGACCCTTTTCATGAAAAATTTATAAAAATATTTTTTTACGTTTTTTATAAAAAAACGTTGTATCTACATATGTCCTTCTAGTGCTGAACGTTAAAAAAAATATTTTAGACCCTTTTCATGAAAAATTTATAAAAATATTTTTTTCGTTTTTTATAAAAAAACGTTGTATCTACATATGTCCTTCTAGTGCTGAACGTTAAAAAAATATTTTAGACCCTTTTCATGAAAAATTTATAAAAAATATTTTTTTCGTTTTTTATAAAAAAACGTTGTATCTACATATGTCCTTCTAGTGCTGAACGTAAAAAAATATTTTAGACCCTTTTCATGAAAAATTTATAAAAATATTTTTTTCGTTTTTTTATAAAAAAAACGTTGTATCTACATATGTCCTTCTAGTGCTGAACGTAAAAAAATATTTTAGACCCTTTTCATGAAAAATTTATAAAAAATATTTTTTTCGTTTTTTATAAAAAAAACGTTGTATCTACATATGTCCTTCTAGTGCTGAACGTAAAAAAAATATTTTAGACCCTTTTCATGAAAAATTTATAAAAAATATTTTTTTCGTTTTTTTATAAAAACGTTGTATCTACATATGTCCTTCTAGTGCTGAACGTAAAAAAAATATTTTAGACCCTTTTCATGAAAAATTTATAAAAATATATTTTTAAGTTTTTTTATAAAAAACGTTGTATCTACATATGTCCTTCTAGTGCTGAACGTAAAAAAAATATTTTAGACCCTTTTCATGAAAAATTTATAAAAAATATTTTTACGTTTTTTATAAAAAAAAACGTTGTATCTACATATGTCCTTCTAGTGCTGAACATAAAAAAATATTTTAGACCCTTTTCATGAAAAATTTATAAAAAATATTTTTACGTTTTTTATAAAAAAAAACGTTGTATCTACATATGTCCTTCTAGTGCTGAACATAAAAAAAAATATTTTAGACCCTTTTCATGAAAAATTTATAAAAAATATTTTGTTCGTTTTTTATAAAAAAAACGTTGTATCTACATATGTCCTTCTAGTGCTGAACTTAAAAAAATATTTTAGACCCTTTTCATGAAAAATTTATAAAAATATTTTTACGTTTTTTATAAAAAAAAACGTTGTATCTACATATGTCCTTCTAGTGCTGAACGTTAAAAAAATATTTTAGACCCTTTTCATGAAAAAATTTATAAAAAATATTTTTTTACGTTTTTTTATAAAAAAACGTTGTATCTACATATGTCCTTCTAGTGCTGAACGTAAAAAAATATTTTAGACCCTTTTCATGAAAAATTTATAAAAATATTTTTTTAGTTTTTTTATAAAAAAAACGTTGTATCTACATATGTCCTTCTAGTGCTGAACGTAAAAAAATATTTTAGACCCTTTTCATGAAAAAATTTATAAAAATATTTTTTACGTTTTTTATAAAAAAACTTTGTATCTACATATGTCCTTCTAGTGCTAAACGTAAAAAAAATATTTTAGACCCTTTTCATGAAAGATTTATAAAAAATATTTTTTACGTTTTTTATAAAAAAACGTTGTATCTACATATGTCCTTCTAGTGCTGAACGTTAAAAAAATATTTTAGACCCTTTTCATGAAAAATTAATAAAAAATATTTTTTTCGTTTTTTATAAAAAAACGTTGTATCTACATATGTCCTTCTAGTGCTGAACGTAAAAAAAATATTTTAGACCCTTTTCATGAAAAATTTATAAAAAATATTTTTTTACGTTTTTTATAAAAAAAACGTTGTATCTACATATGTCCTTCTAGTGCTGAACGTAAAAAAATATTTTAGACCCTTTTCATGAAAAATTTATAAAAAATATTTTTTTCGTTTTTATTAAAAAAACTTTGTATCTACATATGTCCTTCTAGTGCTGAACGTTAAAAAAATATTTTAGACCCTTTTCATGAAAAATTTATAAAAAATATTTTTTTACGTTTTTTTATAAAAAAAACTTTGTATCTACATATGTCCTTCTAGTGCTGAACGTTAAAAAAAATATTTTAGACCCTTTTCATGAAAAATTTATAAAAATATTTTTTACGTTTTTTATAAAAAAACTTTGTATCTACATATGTCCTTCTAGTGCTGAACATAAAAAAAATATTTTAGACCCTTTTCATGAAAAATTTATAAAAAATATTTTTTTCGTTTTTTATAAAAAAAACTTTGTATCTACATATGTCCTTCTAGTGCTGAACGTAAAAAAAATATTTTAGACCCTTTTCATGAAAAATTTATAAAAAATATTTTTTTACATTTTTTATAAAAAAACTTTGTATCTACATATGTCCTTCTAGTGCTGAACGTTAAAAAAAATTTTTTAGACCCTTTTCATGAAAAAATTTATAAAAAATATTTTTTTACGTTTTTTATAAAAAAACGTTGTATCTACATATGTCCTTCTAGTGCTGAACGTAAAAAAATATTTTAGACCCTTTTCATGAAAAAATTTATAAAAAATATTTTTTTACGTTTTTTTATAAAAAACGTTTGTATCTACATATGTCCTTCTAGTGCTGAACGTAAAAAAATATTTTAGACCCTTTTCATGAAAAATTTATAAAAAATATTTTTTACGTTTTTTTATAAAAAAACTTTGTATCTACATATGTCCTTCTAGTGCTGAACGTAAAAAAAATATTTTAGACCCTTTTCATGAAAAATTTATAAAAATATTTTTTACGTTTTTTATAAAAAAAACTTTGTATCTACATATGTCCTTCTAGTGCTGAACGTAAAAAAAATATTTTAGACCCTTTTCATGAAAAATTTATAAAAAATATTTTTTACGTTTTTTATAAAAAAACTTTGTATCTACATATGTCCTTCTAGTGCTGAACGTAAAAAAAATATTTTAGACCCTTTTCATGAAAAATTTATAAAAATATTTTTTACGTTTTTTTATAAAAAAACGTTGTATCTACATATGTCCTTCTAGTGCTGAACGTTAAAAAAATATTTTAGACCCTTTTCATGAAAAATTTATAAAAAATATTTTTTTACGTTTTTTATAAAAAAACGTTGTATCTACATATGTCCTTCTAGTGCTGAACGTTAAAAAAAATATTTTAGACCCTTTTCATGAAAAATTTATAAAAAATATTTTTTACGTTTTTTATAAAAAAACTTTGTATCTACATATGTCCTTCTAGTGCTGAACGTTAAAAAAAATATTTTAGACCCTTTTCATGAAAAATTTATAAAAAATATTTTTTACGTTTTTTATAAAAAAAACTTTGTATCTACATATGTCCTTCTAGTGCTGAACGTAAAAAAATATTTTAGACCCTTTTCATGAAAAATTTATAAAAAATATTTTTTTACGTTTTTTATAAAAAAACTTTGTATCTACATATGTCCTTCTAGTGCTGAACGTAAAAAAAATATTTTAGACCCTTTTCATGAAAAAATTTATAAAAATATTTTTTTCGTTTTTTATAAAAAAAACGTTGTATCTACATATGTCCTTCTAGTGCTGAACGTAAAAAAATATTTTAGACCCTTTTCATGAAAAATTTATAAAAAATATTTTTTTCGTTTTTTATAAAAAAACGTTGTATCTACATATGTCCTTCTAGTGCTGAACGTAAAAAAATATTTTAGACCCTTTTCATGAAAAATTTATAAAAATATTTTTTTACGTTTTTTATAAAAAAACGTTGTATCTACATATGTCCTTCTAGTGCTGAACGTAAAAAAATATTTTAGACCCTTTTCATGAAAAATTTATAAAAAATATTTTTTACGTTTTTTATAAAAAAACGTTGTATCTACATATGTCCTTCTAGTGCTGAACGTAAAAAAATATTTTAGACCCTTTTCATGAAAAATTTATAAAAATATTTTTTTACGTTTTTTATAAAAAAACGTTGTATCTACATATGTCCTTCTAGTGCTGAACGTAAAAAAATATTTTAGACCCTTTTCATGAAAAATTTATAAAAAATATTTTTTACGTTTTTTATAAAAAAAACGTTGTATCTACATATGTCCTTCTAGTGCTGAACGTAAAAAAATATTTTAGACCCTTTTCATGAAAAATTTATAAAAAATATTTTTTTACGTTTTTTATAAAAAAAACGTTGTATCTACATATGTCCTTCTAGTGCTGAACGTTAAAAAAAATATTTTAGACCCTTTTCATGAAAAATTTATAAAAAATATTTTTTTTGTTTTTTATAAAAAAAACGTTGTATCTACATATGTCCTTCTAGTGCTGAACGTTAAAAAAATATTTTAGACCCTTTTCATGAAAAATTTATAAAAAATATTTTTTACGTTTTTTATTAAAAAAACTTTGTATCTACATATGTCCTTCTAGTGCTGAACGTTAAAAAAATATTTTAGACCCTTTTCATGAAAAATTTATAAAAAATATTTTTTACGTTTTTTATAAAAAAACTTTGTATCTACATATGTCCTTCTAGTGCTGAACGTAAAAAAAATATTTTAGACCCTTTTCATGAAAAATTTATAAAAAATATTTTTTTCGTTTTTTATAAAAAAAACGTTGTATCTACATATGTCCTTCTAGTGCTGAACGTTAAAAAAATATTTTAGACCCTTTTCATGAAAAATTTATAAAAAATATTTTTTTACGTTTTTTATAAAAAAAACTTTGTATCTACATATGTCCTTCTAGTGCTGAACGTAAAAAAATATTTTAGACCCTTTTCATGAAAAATTTATAAAAAATATTTTTTACGTTTTTTATAAAAAAAACGTTGTATCTACATATGTCCTTCTAGTGCTGAACGTAAAAAAAATATTTTAGACCCTTTTCATGAAAAATTTATAAAAAATATTTTTTCGTTTTTTATAAAAAAAACGTTGTATCTACATATGTCCTTCTAGTGCTGAACGTAAAAAAAATATTTTAGACCCTTTTCATGAAAAATTTATAAAAAATATTTTTTACGTTTTTTATAAAAAAACGTTGTATCTACATATGTCCTTCTAGTGCTGAACCTAAAAAAAATATTTTAGACCCTTTTCGTGAAAAATTTATAAAAAATATTTTTTACGTTTTTTTATAAAAAAAACGTTGTATCTACATATGTCCTTCTAGTGCTGAACGTAAAAAAAATATTTTAGACCCTTTTCATGAAAAATTTATAAAAAATATTTTTTTCGTTTTTTATAAAAAAAACGTTGTATCTACATATGTCCTTCTAGTGCTGAACGTAAAAAAAATATTTTAGACCCTTTTCATGAAAAAATTTATAAAAAATATTTTTTTCGTTTTTTATAAAAAAAACGTTGTATCTACATATGTCCTTCTAGTGCTGAACTTAAAAAAATATTTTAGACCCTTTTCATGAAAAATTTATAAAAAATATTTTTACGTTTTTTATTAAAAAAAACGTTGTATCTACATATGTCCTTCTAGTGCTGAACGTAAAAAAAAATATTTTAGACCCTTTTCATGAAAAATTTATAAAAAATATTTTTTACGTTTTTTATAAAAAAAACGTTGTATCTACATATGTCCTTCTAGTGCTGAACGTAAAAAAATATTTTAGACCCTTTTCATGAAAAATTTATAAAAAATATTTTTTAAGTTTTTTTATAAAAAAACGTTGTATCTACATATGTCCTTCTAGTGCTGAACGTAAAAAAAATATTTTAGACCCTTTTCATGAAAAATTTATAAAAAATATTTTTACGTTTTTTATTAAAAAAAACGTTGTATCTACATATGTCCTTCTAGTGCTGAACGTAAAAAAAATATTTTAGACCCTTTTCATGAAAAATTTATAAAAAATATTTTTACGTTTTTTTATAAAAAAAACGTTGTATCTACATATGTCCTTCTAGTGCTGAACGTAAAAAAAATATTTTAGACCCTTTTCATGAAAAATTTATAAAAATATTTTTTACGTTTTTTTATAAAAAAACGTTGTATCTACATATGTCCTTCTAGTGCTGAACGTAAAAAAAATATTTTAGACCCTTTTCATGAAAAATTTATAAAAAATATTTTTTTACGTTTTTTTATAAAAAACGTTTGTATCTACATATGTCCTTCTAGTGCTGAACGTAAAAAAATATTTTAGACCCTTTTCATGAAAAATTTATAAAAAATATTTTTTTCGTTTTTTATAAAAAAAACGTTGTATCTACATATGTCCTTCTAGTGCTGAACTTAAAAAAATATTTTAGACCCTTTTCATGAAAAATTTATAAAAAATATTTTTACGTTTTTTATAAAAAAAACGTTGTATCTACATATGTCCTTCTAGTGCTGAACGTTAAAAAAATATTTTAGACCCTTTTCATGAAAAATTTATAAAAACATTTTTTTTCATTTTTTATAAAAAAAAACGTTGTATCTACATATGTCCTTCTAGTGCTGAACTTAAAAAAAATATTTTAGACCCTTTTCATGAAAAATTTATAAAAAATATTTTTTTCATTTTTTATAAAAAAAACTTTGTATCTACATATGTCCTTCTAGTGCTGAACATAAAAAAAATATTTTAGACCCTTTTCATGAAAAATTTATAAAAATTATTTTTTTCATTTTTTATAAAAAAAACGTTGTATCTACATATGTCCTTCTAGTGCTGAACTTAAAAAAAATATTTTAGACCCTTTTCATGAAAAATTTATAAAAAATATTTTTTTCATTTTTTATAAAAAAAACGTTGTATCTACATATGTCCTTCTAGTGCTGAACGTAAAAAAAATATTTTAGACCCTTTTCATGAAAAATTTATAAAAAATATTTTTTTCGTTTTTTATTAAAAAAAACGTTGTATCTACATATGTCCTTCTAGTGCTGAACGTAAAAAAAATATTTTAGACCCTTTTCATGAAAAAATTTATAAAAAATATTTTTTTCGTTTTTTATAAAAAAAACGTTGTATCTACATATGTCCTTCTAGTGCTGAACGTAAAAAAATATTTTAGACCCTTTTCATGAAAAAATTTATAAAAAATATTTTTTACGTTTTTTATAAAAAAACGTTGTATCTACATATGTCCTTCTAGTGCTGAACGTTAAAAAAATATTTTAGACCCTTTTCATGAAAAATTTATAAAAAATATTTTTTTACGTTTTTTATAAAAAAACGTTGTATCTACATATGTCCTTCTAGTGCTGAACGTAAAAAAAATATTTTAGACCCTTTTCATGAAAAAATTTATAAAAAATATTTTTTACGTTTTTTATAAAAAAACGTTGTATCTACATATGTCCTTCTAGTGCTGAACGTAAAAAAAATATTTTAGACCCTTTTCATGAAAAATTTATAAAAAATATTTTTACGTTTTTTATAAAAAAAACGTTGTATCTACATATGTCCTTCTAGTGCTGAACGTAAAAAAAATATTTTAGACCCTTTTCATGAAAAATTTATAAAAAATATTTTTTTCGTTTTTTATAAAAAAACGTTGTATCTACATATGTCCTTCTAGTGCTGAACTTAAAAAAATATTTTAGACCCTTTTCATGAAAAATTTATAAAAATATTTTTTTCGTTTTTTATAAAAAAACGTTGTATCTACATATGTCCTTCTAGTGCTGAACGTAAAAAAATATTTTAGACCCTTTTCATGAAAAATTTATAAAAATATTTTTTTCGTTTTTATTAAAAAAACGTTGTATCTACATATGTCCTTCTAGTGCTGAACGTAAAAAAATATTTTAGACCCTTTTCATGAAAAATTTATAAAAAATATTTTTTTACGTTTTTTATTAAAAAAACGTTGTATCTACATATGTCCTTCTAGTGCTGAACGTAAAAAAATATTTTAGACCCTTTTCATTAAAAATTTATAAAAAATTTTTTTTTACGTTTTTTATAAAAAAAACGTTGTATCTACATATGTCCTTCTAGTGCTGAACGTAAAAAAAATATTTTAGACCCTTTTCATGAAAAATTTATAAAAAATATTTTTTTCGTTTTTTATAAAAAAACGTTGTATCTACATATGTCCTTCTAGTGCTGAACGTAAAAAAATATTTTAGACCCTTTTCATGAAAAATTTATAAAAAATATTTTTTACGTTTTTTATAAAAAAAACGTTGTATCTACATATGTCCTTCTAGTGCTGAACGTAAAAAAAATATTTTAGACCCTTTTCATGAAAAATTTATAAAAAATATTTTTTTCGTTTTTTATAAAAAAAACGTTGTATCTACATATGTCCTTCTAGTGCTGAACGTAAAAAAAATATTTTAGACCCTTTTCATGAAAAATGTATAAAAAATATTTTTTACGTTTTATATTTAAAAAACTTTGTATCTACATATGTCCTTCTAGTGCTGAATGTTAAAAAAATATTTTAGACCCTTTTCATGAAAAATTTATAAAAAATATTTTGTTCGTTTTTTATAAAAAAAACGTTGTATCTACATATGTCCTTCTAGTGCTGAACTTAAAAAAATATTTTAGACCCTTTTCATGAAAAATTTATAAAAAATATTTTTTAAGTTTTTTATTAAAAAAACGTTGTATCTACATATGTCCTTCTAGTGCTGAACGTAAAAAAAATATTTTAGACCCTTTTCATGAAAAATTTATAAAAAATATTTTTTTCGTTTTTTATAAAAAAAACGTTGTATCTACATATGTCCTTCTAGTGCTGAACTTAAAAAAATATTTTAGACCCTTTTCATGAAAAAATTTATAAAAAATATTTTTTTCGTTTTTTATAAAAAAAACGTTGTATCTACATATGTCCTTCTAGTGCTGAACGTAAAAAAAATATTTTAGACCCTTTTCATGAAAAATTTATAAAAAATATTTTTTTCATTTTTTATTAAAAAAAACGTTGTATCTACATATGTCCTTCTAGTGCTGAACGTAAAAAAAATATTTTAGACCCTTTTCATGAAAAATTTATAAAAAATATTTTTTTCGTTTTTTATAAAAAAAACTTTGTATCTACATATGTCCTTCTAGTGCTGAACGTAAAAAAAATATTTTAGACCCTTTTCATGAAAAATTTATAAAAAATATTTTTTTCGTTTTTTATAAAAAAAACGTTGTATCTACATATGTCCTTCTAGTGCTGAACGTAAAAAAAATATTTTAGACCCTTTTCATGAAAAATTTATAAAAAATATTTTTTTCGTTTTTTATAAAAAAAACGTTGTATCTACATATGTCCTTCTAGTGCTGAACGTAAAAAAATATTTTAGACCCTTTTCATGAAAAATTTATAAAAAATATTTTTTTCGTTTTTTATAAAAAAAACGTTGTATCTACATATGTCCTTCTAGTGCTGAACGTAAAAAAAATATTTTAGACCCTTTTCATGAAAAAATTTATAAAAAATATTTTTTTCGTTTTTTATAAAAAAAACGTTGTATCTACATATGTCCTTCTAGTGCTGAACGTAAAAAAAATATTTTAGACCCTTTTCATGAAAAATTTATAAAAAATATTTTTTTCGTTTTTTATAAAAAAAACGTTGTATCTACATATGTCCTTCTAGTGCTGAACGTAAAAAAAATATTTTAGACCCTTTTCATGAAAAATTTATAAAAAATATTTTTTTCGTTTTTTATTAAAAAAACGTTGTATCTACATATGTCCTTCTAGTGCTGAACGTAAAAAAAATATTTTAGACCCTTTTCATGAAAAAATTTATAAAAAATATTTTTTTCGTTTTTTATTAAAAAAAACGTTGTATCTACATATGTCCTTCTAGTGCTGAACGTTAAAAAAATATTTTAGACCCTTTTCATGAAAAAATTTATAAAAAATATTTTTTTACGTTTTTTTATAAAAAAAACGTTGTATCTACATATGTCCTTCTAGTGCTGAACGTAAAAAAATATTTTAGACCCTTTTCATGAAAAATTTATAAAAAATATTTTTTTCGTTTTTTATAAAAAAAACGTTGTATCTACATATGTCCTTCTAGTGCTGAACGTAAAAAAAATATTTTAGACCCTTTTCATGAAAAATTTATAAAAAATATTTTTTTCGTTTTTTATTAAAAAAACGTTGTATCTACATATGTCCTTCTAGTGCTGAACGTAAAAAAATATTTTAGACCCTTTTCATGAAAAATTTATAAAAAATATTTTTTTCGTTTTTTATAAAAAAACGTTGTATCTACATATGTCCTTCTAGTGCTGAACGTAAAAAAAATATTTTAGACCCTTTTCATGAAAAATTTATAAAAAATATTTTTACGTTTTTTATTAAAAAAAACGTTGTATCTACATATGTCCTTCTAGTGCTGAACGTAAAAAAAATATTTTAGACCCTTTTCATGAAAAATTTATAAAAAATATTTTTTACGTTTTTTATAAAAAAAACGTTGTATCTACATATGTCCTTCTAGTGCTGAACGTAAAAAAAATATTTTAGACCCTTTTCATGAAAAATTTATAAAAAATATTTTTTTCGTTTTTTATAAAAAAAACGTTGTATCTACATATGTCCTTCTAGTGCTGAACGTAAAAAAAATATTTTAGACCCTTTTCATGAAAAATTTATAAAAAATATTTTTTTCGTTTTTTATAAAAAAACGTTGTATCTACATATGTCCTTCTAGTGCTGAACGTAAAAAAATATTTTAGACCCTTTTCATGAAAAATTTATAAAAAATATTTTTTTCGTTTTTTATTAAAAAAACGTTGTATCTACATATGTCCTTCTAGTGCTGAACGTAAAAAAAATATTTTAGACCCTTTTCATGAAAAATTTATAAAAAATATTTTTTTCGTTTTTTATTAAAAAAACGTTGTATCTACATATGTCCTTCTAGTGCTGAACGTAAAAAAAATATTTTAGACCCTTTTCATGAAAAATTTATAAAAAATATTTTTTTCGTTTTTTATTAAAAAAACGTTGTATCTACATATGTCCTTCTAGTGCTGAACGTAAAAAAAATATTTTAGACCCTTTTCATGAAAAAATTTATAAAAAATATTTTTTTCGTTTTTTATAAAAAAAACGTTGTATCTACATATGTCCTTCTAGTGCTGAACGTAAAAAAAATATTTTAGACCCTTTTCATGAAAAATTTATAAAAATATTTTTTTCGTTTTTTATTAAAAAAAACGTTGTATCTACATATGTCCTTCTAGTGCTGAACGTAAAAAAAATATTTTAGACCCTTTTCATGAAAAATTTATAAAAAATATTTTTTTCGTTTTTTATAAAAAAAACGTTGTATCTACATATGTCCTTCTAGTGCTGAACGTAAAAAAAATATTTTAGACCCTTTTCATGAAAAATTTATAAAAAATATTTTTTTCGTTTTTTTATAAAAAAAACGTTGTATCTACATATGTCCTTCTAGTGCTGAACGTAAAAAAAATATTTTAGACCCTTTTCATGAAAAATTTATAAAAAATATTTTTTTCGTTTTTTATAAAAAAAACGTTGTATCTACATATGTCCTTCTAGTGCTGAACGTAAAAAAAATATTTTAGACCCTTTTCATGAAAAAATTTATAAAAAATATTTTTTTCGTTTTTTATTAAAAAAAACGTTGTATCTACATATGTCCTTCTAGTGCTGAACGTAAAAAAATATTTTAGACCCTTTTCATGAAAAATTTATAAAAAATATTTTTTTCGTTTTTTATAAAAAAACGTTGTATCTACATATGTCCTTCTAGTGCTGAACGTAAAAAAAATATTTTAGACCCTTTTCATGAAAAATTTATAAAAAATATTTTTTTCGTTTTTTATTAAAAAAACGTTGTATCTACATATGTCCTTCTAGTGCTGAACGTAAAAAAAATATTTTAGACCCTTTTCATGAAAAATTTATAAAAAATATTTTTTTCGTTTTTTATAAAAAAAAACGTTGTATCTACATATGTCCTTCTAGTGCTGAACGTAAAAAAAATATTTTAGACCCTTTTCATGAAAAATTTATAAAAAATATTTTTTTCGTTTTTTTATAAAAAAAACGTTGTATCTACATATGTCCTTCAAGTGCTGAACGTAAAAAAAATATTTTAGACCCTTTTCATGAAAAATTTATAAAAAATATTTTTTCGTTTTTTATTAAAAAAACGTTGTATCTACATATGTCCTTCTAGTGCTGAACGTAAAAAAATATTTTAGACCCTTTTCATGAAAAATTTATAAAAAATATTTTTTTCGTTTTTTATAAAAAAAACGTTGTATCTACATATGTCCTTCTAGTGCTGAACGTAAAAAAAATATTTTAGACCCTTTTCATGAAAAATTTATAAAAAATATTTTTTTCGTTTTTTATAAAAAAAACGTTGTATCTACATATGTCCTTCTAGTGCTGAACGTAAAAAAAATATTTTAGACCCTTTTCATGAAAAATTTATAAAAAATATTTTTTTCGTTTTTTATAAAAAAAACGTTGTATCTACATATGTCCTTCTAGTGCTGAACGTAAAAAAAATATTTTAGACCCTTTTCATGAAAAATTTATAAAAAAATTTTTTTTCGTTTTTTATTAAAAAAACGTTGTATCTACATATGTCCTTCAAGTGCTGAACGTAAAAAAAATATTTTAGACCCTTTTCATGAAAAATTTATAAAAAATATTTTTTTCGTTTTTTATAAAAAAAACGTTGTATCTACATATGTCCTTCTAGTGCTGAACGTAAAAAAAATATTTTAGACCCTTTTCATGAAAAAATTTATAAAAAATATTTTTTTCGTTTTTTATTAAAAAAACGTTGTATCTACATATGTCCTTCTAGTGCTGAACGTAAAAAAAATATTTTAGACCCTTTTCATGAAAAATTTATAAAAAATATTTTTTTCGTTTTTTATTAAAAAAACGTTGTATCTACATATGTCCTTCTAGTGCTGAACGTAAAAAAAATATTTTAGACCCTTTTCATGAAAAATTTATAAAAAATATTTTTTTCGTTTTTTATTAAAAAAAACGTTGTATCTACATATGTCCTTCTAGTGCTGAACGTAAAAAAAATATTTTAGACCCTTTTCATGAAAAATTTATAAAAAATATTTTTTTCGTTTTTTATAAAAAAACGTTGTATCTACATATGTCCTTCTAGTGCTGAACGTAAAAAAAATATTTTAGACCCTTTTCATGAAAAATTTATAAAAAATATTTTTTTCGTTTTTTATAAAAAAAACGTTGTATCTACATATGTCCTTCTAGTGCTGAACGTAAAAAAAATATTTTAGACCCTTTTCATGAAAAATTTATAAAAAATATTTTTTTCGTTTTTTATAAAAAAAACGTTGTATCTACATATGTCCTTCTAGTGCTGAACGTAAAAAAAATATTTTAGACCCTTTTCATGAAAAATTTATAAAAAATATTTTTTTCGTTTTTTATTAAAAAAAACGTTGTATCTACATATGTCCTTCTAGTGCTGAACGTAAAAAAAATATTTTAGACCCTTTTCATGAAAAATTTATAAAAAATATTTTTTTCGTTTTTTATTAAAAAAAACGTTGTATCTACATATGTCCTTCTAGTGCTGAACGTAAAAAAATATTTTAGACCCTTTTCATGAAAAATTTATAAAAAATATTTTTTTCGTTTTTTATTTAAAAAAAACGTTGTATCTACATATGTCCTTCAAGTGCTGAACGTAAAAAAAATATTTTAGACCCTTTTCATGAAAAATTTATAAAAAATATTTTTTTCGTTTTTTATTAAAAAAACGTTGTATCTACATATGTCCTTCTAGTGCTGAACGTAAAAAAATATTTTAGACCCTTTTCATGAAAAATTTATAAAAAATATTTTTTTCGTTTTTTATAAAAAAAACGTTGTATCTACATATGTCCTTCTAGTGCTGAACGTAAAAAAAATATTTTAGACCCTTTTCATGAAAAAATTTATAAAAAATATTTTTTTCGTTTTTTTATAAAAAAAACGTTGTATCTACATATGTCCTTCTAGTGCTGAACGTAAAAAAAATATTTTAGACCCTTTTCATGAAAAATTTATAAAAAATATTTTTTTCGTTTTTTATTAAAAAAAACGTTGTATCTACATATGTCCTTCTAGTGCTGAACGTAAAAAAAATATTTTAGACCCTTTTCATGAAAAATTTATAAAAAATATTTTTTTCGTTTTTTATTAAAAAAACGTTGTATCTACATATGTCCTTCAAGTGCTGAACGTAAAAAAAATATTTTAGACCCTTTTCATGAAAAATTTATAAAAATATTTTTTTTCGTTTTTTATAAAAAAAAAACGTTGTATCTACATATGTCCTTCAAGTGCTGAACGTAAAAAAAATATTTTAGACCCTTTTCATGAAAAATTTATAAAAAATATTTTTTTCGTTTTTTATAAAAAAACGTTGTATCTACATATGTCCTTCAAGTGCTGAATGTAAAAAAATTATTTTAGACCCTTTTCATGAAAAATTTATAAAAAATATTTTTTTCGTTTTTTATTAAAAAAACGTTGTATCTACATATGTCCTTCTAGTGCTGAACGTAAAAAAAATATTTTAGACCCTTTTCATGAAAAATTTATAAAAAATATTTTTTTCGTTTTTTATAAAAAAACGTTGTATCTACATATGTCCTTCTAGTGCTGAATGTAAAAAAAATATTTTAGACCCTTTTCATGAAAAATTTATAAAAAATATTTTTTTCATTTTTTATAAAAAAAACGTTGTATCTACATATGTCCTTCTAGTGCTGAACGTAAAAAAAATATTTTAGACCCTTTTCATGAAAAATTTATAAAAAATATTTTTTTACGTTTTTTATAAAAAAAACTTTGTATCTACATATGTCCTTCTAGTGCTGAACGTAAAAAAAATATTTTAGACCCTTTTCATGAAAAATTTATAAAAAATATTTTTTTCGTTTTTTATTAAAAAAAACGTTGTATCTACATATGTCCTTCTAGTGCTGAACGTAAAAAAAATATTTTAGACCCTTTTCATGAAAAATTTATAAAAAATATTTTTTTCGTTTTTTATTAAAAAAACGTTGTATCTACATATGTCCTTCAAGTGCTGAACGTAAAAAAAATATTTTAGACCCTTTTCATGAAAAATTTATAAAAAATATTTTTTTCGTTTTTTATAAAAAAACGTTGTATCTACATATGTCCTTCTAGTGCTGAACGTAAAAAAATATTTTAGACCCTTTTCATGAAAAATTTATAAAAAATATTTTTTTCGTTTTTTATAAAAAAAACGTTGTATCTACATATGTCCTTCTAGTGCTGAACGTAAAAAAAATATTTTAGACCCTTTTCATGAAAAATTTATAAAAAATATTTTTTTCGTTTTTTATTAAAAAAAACGTTGTATCTACATATGTCCTTCTAGTGCTGAACGTAAAAAAATATTTTAGACCCTTTTCATGAAAAATTTATAAAAAATATTTTTTTCGTTTTTTATTAAAAAAACGTTGTATCTACATATGTCCTTCTAGTGCTGAACGTAAAAAAAATATTTTAGACCCTTTTCATGAAAAATTTATAAAAAATATTTTTTTCGTTTTTTATTAAAAAAAACGTTGTATCTACATATGTCCTTCAAGTGCTGAACGTAAAAAAAATATTTTAGACCCTTTTCATGAAAAATTTATAAAAAATATTTTTTTCGTTTTTTATAAAAAAACGTTGTATCTACATATGTCCTTCTAGTGCTGAACGTAAAAAAAATATTTTAGACCCTTTTCATGAAAAATTTATAAAAAATATTTTTTTCGTTTTTTATAAAAAAACGTTGTATCTACATATGTCCTTCTAGTGCTGAACGTAAAAAAAATATTTTAGACCCTTTTCATGAAAAATTTATAAAAAATATTTTTTTCGTTTTTATTAAAAAAAACGTTGTATCTACATATGTCCTTCAAGTGCTGAACGTAAAAAAAATATTTTAGACCCTTTTCATGAAAAATTTATAAAAAATATTTTTTTCGTTTTTTATTAAAAAAACGTTGTATCTACATATGTCCTTCTAGTGCTGAACGTAAAAAAAATATTTTAGACCCTTTTCATGAAAAATTTATAAAAAATATTTTTTTCGTTTTTTATTAAAAAAACATTGTATCTACATATGTCCTTCTAGTGCTGAACGTAAAAAATTTATTTTAGACCCTTTTCATGAAAAATTAATAAAAAATATATTTTTCGTTTTTTATTAAAAAAACGTTGTATCTACATATGTCCTTCTAGTGCTGAACGTAAAAAAAATATTTTAGACCCTTTTCATGAAAAATTTATAAAAAATATTTTTTTCGTTTTTTATAAAAAAAAACGTTGTATCTACATATGTCCTTCTAGTGCTGAACGTAAAAAAAATATTTTAGACCCTTTTCATGAAAAATTTATAAAAAATATTTTTTTCGTTTTTTTATAAAAAAACGTTGTATCTACATATGTCCTTCTAGTGCTGAACGTAAAAAAAATATTTTAGACCCTTTTCATGAAAAATTTATAAAAAATATTTTTTTCGTTTTTTATTAAAAAAACGTTGTATCTACATATGTCCTTCTAGTGCTGAACGTAAAAAAAATATTTTAGACCCTTTTCATGAAAAATTTATAAAAAATATTTTTTTCGTTTTTTATAAAAAAAACGTTGTATCTACATATGTCCTTCTAGTGCTGAACGTAAAAAAAATATTTTAGACCCTTTTCATGAAAAATTTATAAAAAATATTTTTTTCGTTTTTTATTAAAAAAAACGTTGTATCTACATATGTCCTTCTAGTGCTGAACGTAAAAAAAATATTTTAGACCCTTTTCATGAAAAATTTATAAAAAATATTTTTTTCGTTTTTTATTAAAAAAACGTTGTATCTACATATGTCCTTCAAGTGCTGAACGTAAAAAAAATATTTTAGACCCTTTTCATGAAAAATTTATAAAAAATATTTTTTTCGTTTTTATAAAAAAAACGTTGTATCTACATATGTCCTTCTAGTGCTGAACGTAAAAAAAATATTTTAGACCCTTTTCATGAAAAATTTATAAAAAATATTTTTTACGTTTTTTATTAAAAAAACGTTGTATCTACATATGTCCTTCTAGTGCTGAACTTAAAAAATATATTTTAGACCCTTTTCATGAAAAATTTATAAAAAATATTTTTTAAGTTTTTTTATAAAAAAAACGTTGTATCTACATATGTCCTTCTAGTGCTGAACGTAAAAAAAATATTTTAGACCCTTTTCATGAAAAATTTATAAAAAATATTTTTTTCGTTTTTTATTAAAAAAAACGTTGTATCTACATATGTCCTTCTAGTGCTGAACGTAAAAAAAATATTTTAGACCCTTTTCATGAAAAATTTATAAAAAATATTTTTTTCGTTTTTTATTAAAAAAACGTTGTATCTACATATGTCCTTCAAGTGCTGAACGTAAAAAAAATATTTTAGACCCTTTTCATGAAAAATTTATAAAAAATATTTTTTTCGTTTTTTATAAAAAAAACGTTGTATCTACATATGTCCTTCTAGTGCTGAACGTAAAAAAAATATTTTAGACCCTTTTCATGAAAAATTTATAAAAAATATTTTTTTCGTTTTTTATGAAAAAAAAACGTTGTATCTACATATGTCCTTCAAGTGCTGAACGTAAAAAAAATATTTTAGACCCTTTTCATGAAAAATTTATAAAAAATATTTGTTTCGTTTTTTATTAAAAAAACGTTGTATCTACATATGTCCTTCTAGTGCTGAACGTAAAAAAAATATTTTAGACCCTTTTCATGAAAAAATTTATAAAAAATATTTTTTTCGTTTTTTATTAAAAAAACGTTGTATCTACATATGTCCTTCTAGTGCTGAACGTAAAAAAAATATTTTAGACCCTTTTCATGAAAAAATTTATAAAAAATATTTTTTTCGTTTTTTATTAAAAAAAACGTTGTATCTACATATGTCCTTCAAGTGCTGAACGTAAAAAAAATATTTTAGACCCTTTTCATGAAAAAATTTATAAAAAATATTTTTTTCGTTTTTTATAAAAAAACGTTGTATCTACATATGTCCTTCAAGTGCTGAACGTAAAAAAAATATTTTAGACCCTTTTCATGAAAAATTTATAAAAAATATTTTTTTCGTTTTTTATTAAAAAAAACGTTGTATCTACATATGTCCTTCTAGTGCTGAACGTAAAAAAAATATTTTAGACCCTTTTCATGAAAAATTTATAAAAAATATTTTTTTCGTTTTTTATAAAAAAACGTTGTATCTACATATGTCCTTCTAGTGCTGAACGTAAAAAAATATTTTAGACCCTTTTCATGAAAAATTTATAAAAAATATTTTTTTCGTTTTTTATAAAAAAAACGTTGTATCTACATATGTCCTTCTAGTGCTGAACGTAAAAAAAATATTTTAGACCCTTTTCATGAAAAATTTATAAAAAATATTTTTTTCGTTTTTTATTAAAAAAACGTTGTATCTACATATGTCCTTCTAGTGCTGAACGTAAAAAAAATATTTTAGACCCTTTTCATGAAAAATTTATAAAAAATATTTTTTTCGTTTTTTATAAAAAAAACGTTGTATCTACATATGTCCTTCTAGTGCTGAACGTAAAAAAAATATTTTAGACCCTTTTCATGAAAAATGTATAAAAAATATTTTTTACATTTTTTATTAAAAAAACTTTGTATCTACATATGTCCTTCTAGTGCTGAACGTAATAAAAATATTTTAGACCCTTTTCATGAAAAATTTATAAAAAATATTTGTTTCGTTTTTATAAAAAAAACTTTGTATCTACATATGTCCTTCTAGTGCTGAACGTTAAAAAAATATTTTAGACCCTTTTCATGAAAAATTTATAAAAAATATTTTTTTCGTTTTTTATAAAAAAAACGTTGTATCTACATATGTCCTTCTAGTGCTGAACGTAAAAAAAATATTTTAGACCCTTTTCATGAAAAATTTATAAAAAATATTTTTTTCGTTTTTTATTAAAAAAAACGTTGTATCTACATATGTCCTTCTAGTGCTGAACTTAAAAAAATATTTTAGACCCTTTTCATGAAAAATTTATAAAAAATATTTTTACGTTTTTTATTAAAAAAAACTGTGTATCTACATATGTCCTTCTAGTGCTGAACGTAAAAAAAATATTTTAGACCCTTTTCATGAAAAATTTATAAAAAATATTTTTTTCGTTTTTTTATAAAAAAAACGTTGTATCTACATATGTCCTTCAAGTGCTGAACGTAAAAAAATATTTTAGACCCTTTTCATGAAAAATTTATAAAAAATATTTTTTTCGTTTTTTATTAAAAAAACGTTGTATCTACATATGTCCTTCTAGTGCTGAACGTAAAAAAAATATTTTAGACCCTTTTCATGAAAAATTTATAAAAATATTTTTTTCGTTTTTTATAAAAAAAACGTTGTATCTACATATGTCCTTCAAGTGCTGAACGTAAAAAAAATATTTTAGACCCTTTTCATGAAAAATTTATAAAAAATATTTTTTTCGTTTTTTATAAAAAAAACGTTGTATCTACATATGTCCTTCTAGTGCTGAACGTAAAAAAAATATTTTAGACCCTTTTCATGAAAAAATTTATAAAAAATATTTTTTTCGTTTTTTATAAAAAAAACGTTGTATCTACATATGTCCTTCTAGTGCTGAACGTAAAAAAAATATTTTAGACCCTTTTCATGAAAAATTTATAAAAAATATTTTTTTCGTTTTTTATTAAAAAAAACGTTGTATCTACATATGTCCTTCAAGTGCTGAACGTAAAAAAAATATTTTAGACCCTTTTCATGAAAAATTTATAAAAAATATTTTTTTCGTTTTTTATAAAAAAAACGTTGTATCTACATATGTCCTTCAAGTGCTGAACGTAAAAAAAATATTTTAGACCCTTTTCATGAAAAATTTATAAAAATATTTTTTTCGTTTTTTATTAAAAAAAACGTTGTATCTACATATGTCCTTCTAGTGCTGAACGTAAAAAAAATATTTTAGACCCTTTTCATGAAAAATTTATAAAAAATATTTTTTTCGTTTTTTATTAAAAAAACGTTGTATCTACATATGTCCTTCAAGTGCTGAACGTAAAAAAATTTTTTAGACCCTTTTCATGAAAAATTTATAAAAATATTTTTTTTCGTTTTTTATAAAAAAAAACGTTGTATCTACATATGTCCTTCTAGTGCTGAACGTAAAAAAAATATTTTAGACCCTTTTCATGAAAAATTTATAAAAATATTTTTTTCGTTTTTTATTAAAAAAACGTTGTATCTACATATGTCCTTCTAGTGCTGAACGTAAAAAAAATATTTTAGACCCTTTTCATGAAAAATTTATAAAAAATATTTTTTTCGTTTTTTATTAAAAAAACGTTGTATCTACATATGTCCTTCTAGTGCTGAACGTAAAAAAAATATTTTAGACCCTTTTCATGAAAAATTTATAAAAAATATTTTTTTCGTTTTTTATAAAAAAACGTTGTATCTACATATGTCCTTCTAGTGCTGAACGTAAAAAAAATATTTTAGACCCTTTTCATGAAAAATTTATAAAAAATATTTTTTTCGTTTTTTATTAAAAAAACGTTGTATCTACATATGTCCTTCTAGTGCTGAACGTAAAAAAAATATTTTAGACCCTTTTCATGAAAAATTTATAAAAAATATTTTTTTCGTTTTTTATAAAAAAAACGTTGTATCTACATATGTCCTTCTAGTGCTGAACGTAAAAAAAATATTTTAGACCCTTTTCATGAAAAATTTATAAAAAATATTTTTTTCGTTTTTTATTAAAAAAACGTTGTATCTACATATGTCCTTCTAGTGCTGAACGTAAAAAAAATATTTTAGACCCTTTTCATGAAAAATTTATAAAAAATATTTTTTTCGTTTTTTATAAAAAAAACGTTGTATCTACATATGTCCTTCTAGTGCTGAACGTAAAAAAATATTTTAGACCCTTTTCATGAAAAATTTATAAAAAATATTTTTTTCGTTTTTTATTAAAAAAAACGTTGTATCTACATATGTCCTTCAAGTGCTGAACGTAAAAAAATATTTTAGACCCTTTTCATGAAAAATTTATAAAAAATATTTTTTTCGTTTTTTATTAAAAAAACGTTGTATCTACATATGTCCTTCAAGTGCTGAACGTAAAAAAAATATTTTAGACCCTTTTCATGAAAAATTTATAAAAAATATTTTTTTCGTTTTTTATTAAAAAAACGTTGTATCTACATATGTCCTTCAAGTGCTGAACGTAAAAAAAATATTTTAGACCCTTTTCATGAAAAATTTATAACAAATATTTTTTTCGTTTTTTATAAAAAAAACGTTGTATCTACATATGTCCTTCAAGTGCTGAATGTAAAAAAATTATTTTAGACCCTTTTCATGAAAAATTTATAAAAAATATTTTTTTCGTTTTTTATGAAAAAAACGTTGTATCTACATATGTCCTTCTAGTGCTGAATGTAAAAAAAATATTTTAGACCCTTTTCATGAAAAATTTATAAAAAATATTTTTTTCGTTTTTTATTAAAAAAAACGTTGTATCTACATATGTCCTTCTAGTGCTGAACGTAAAAAAAATATTTTAGACCCTTTTCATGAAAAATTTATAAAAAATATTTTTTTCGTTTTTTATAAAAAAAACGTTGTATCTACATATGTCCTTCTAGTGCTGAACGTAAAAAAAATATTTTAGACCCTTTTCATGAAAAATTAATAAAAAATATATTTTTCGTTTTTTTATTAAAAAAACGTTGTATCTACATATGTCCTTCTAGTGCTGAACGTAAAAAAAATATTTTAGACCCTTTTCATGAAAAATTTATAAAAAATATTTTTTTCGTTTTTATAAAAAAAAACGTTGTATCTACATATGTCCTTCTAGTGCTGAACGTAAAAAAATATTTTAGACCCTTTTCATGAAAAATTTATAAAAAATATTTTTTTCGTTTTTTATAAAAAAACGTTGTATCTACATATGTCCTTCTAGTGCTGAACGTAAAAAAAATATTTTAGACCCTTTTCATGAAAAAATTTATAAAAAATATTTTTTTCGTTTTTTATTAAAAAAAACGTTGTATCTACATATGTCCTTCTAGTGCTGAACGTAAAAAAAATATTTTAGACCCTTTTCATGAAAAATTTATAAAAAATATTTTTTTCGTTTTTTATAAAAAAAACGTTGTATCTACATATGTCCTTCTAGTGCTGAACGTAAAAAAAATATTTTAGACCCTTTTCATGAAAAATTTATAAAAAATATTTTTTTCGTTTTTATTAAAAAAAACGTTGTATCTACATATGTCCTTCTAGTGCTGAACGTAAAAAAATATTTTAGACCCTTTTCATGAAAAATTTATAAAAAATATTTTTTTCGTTTTTTATAAAAAAACTTTGTATCTACATATGTCCTTCTAGTGCTGAACGTAAAAAAAATATTTTAGACCCTTTTCATGAAAAATTTATAAAAAATATTTTTTTCGTTTTTTATAAAAAAAACGTTGTATCTACATATGTCCTTCTAGTGCTGAACGTAAAAAAAATATTTTAGACCCTTTTCATGAAAAATTTATAAAAAATATTTTTTTCGTTTTTTATTAAAAAAACGTTGTATCTACATATGTCCTTCTAGTGCTGAACGTAAAAAAAATATTTTAGACCCTTTTCATGAAAAATTTATAAAAAATATTTTTTTCGTTTTTTATAAAAAAAACGTTGTATCTACATATGTCCTTCTAGTGCTGAACGTAAAAAAAATATTTTAGACCCTTTTCATGAAAAATTTATAAAAAATATTTTTTCGTTTTTTATTAAAAAAACGTTGTATCTACATATGTCCTTCTAGTGCTGAACGTAAAAAAATATTTTAGACCCTTTTCATGAAAAAATTTATAAAAAATATTTTTTTCGTTTTTTATAAAAAAACGTTGTATCTACATATGTCCTTCTAGTGCTGAACGTAAAAAAATATTTTAGACCCTTTTCATGAAAAATTTATAAAAAATATTTTTTTCGTTTTTTATTAAAAAAACGTTGTATCTACATATGTCCTTCTAGTGCTGAACGTAAAAAAAATATTTTAGACCCTTTTCATGAAAAATTTATAAAAATATTTTTTTCGTTTTTTATAAAAAAAAACGTTGTATCTACATATGTCCTTCTAGTGCTGAACGTAAAAAAATATTTTAGACCCTTTTCATGAAAAATTTATAAAAAATATTTTTTTCGTTTTTTATTAAAAAAACGTTGTATCTACATATGTCCTTCTAGTGCTGAACGTAAAAAAATATTTTAGACCCTTTTCATGAAAAATTTATAAAAAATATTTTTTTCGTTTTTTATAAAAAAAACGTTGTATCTACATATGTCCTTCTAGTGCTGAACGTAAAAAAATATTTTAGACCCTTTTCATGAAAAATTTATAAAAAATATTTTTT